>NC_090733.1:81978885-81981385 GCF_036898095.1 Palaemon carinicauda | reverse complement strand
ATAATTATATATATATATCTCTGCACCACCTCTCTCTCTCTCTCTCTCTCTCTCTCTCTCTCCTCTCTCTCTCTCTCTCGTTGTCGTTTTTCGAATAAAAAGAAAAAACAGAAAATATATTCCCTCAGAAATTTTTCCATTTCTACCTCATTTATCAAAGTAAATAAACAACGGCAATGTTATGATGGTTAATGGTACTTTGGTTCCCTCTGTTGACTCAAGATTTTAGACATTTTTTTTTTTTTTCATTCCAATTTTTCAGCATCAATTAATAAATATTAGGTTAGCTATGATGATATGGCTTTTTGTCAAGGTTTAATTGTAAATGTTACCTTTATTGTAATTTCAAGTAAGATCTAGTATTTTCCCCCTTTCTAAAGTGCAAGCAATGATTAAAAAAGAAAAAAAAATCTGAACACCAATGTCCTCCTGGAAATGAATGAAAAGAAAGTATGTCTGTGCTACTTTTCTTAAGTAGAGGGATTTTAAATACAGTGCTGGAGTCAATATAAGGATGCAAAGATAAAAAAGTGATTCATTCTCGATTGATAAGGTTGAGTCCAACTTCAGTCTTTGGTCATTTCTGTATATCAGTTTTCATAGCAACATATAGAAATAGACATGTGTATAAACTTTTCTTGGTTTAAATTTAAATATTTTTTTTTTTCATCATTGTAGTTCCTATTCCCATATAGAAAATGAATTAGCAAATGATTACCCTTCCCCCTTTCGTGTGTATACTTTGAAGTAACAAACCCAAACCATACTTGCTAGAATTTATGGGAGAACTGTATCATAATAATCTCTCTCTCTCTCTCTCTCTCTCTCTCCTCTCTCTCTCTCTCCTCTCTCTCTCTCTCTCTCTTACGTGTACGTATTCTATTATAATGTATATCTAAAGCACTGAGCAAATGTTCAGCAAATTAATAATTGGGCAATACATAGCTTCGACATTTTAATTTAAAAATTGTTTTCTTCCCTTCACCGTTACATATATTTCCGTCTCTTTATAATACGACTTTATTCCTGAATAGAAACTCGAATGGAATTTTTTACAAGATAAAGTTACCATGAATGTTTTCGCTTAAAAAATAATGATGATGCAACCAAATCGTTGTAATGCAATTTCAATATCAATTATCTTATTGTCAATTAACTACCCGATATATAGAAATTTGGGCAAATGGAAATAAGAGCTTTATCTGGAATTACTAATCAGTATTTCGAAAACTCGTGGGTATGAGTAGCTGACTTGTTTTTAAACTATTGCAATAAGGATTCTTTTCCTATATAGGGTTCTAACGTTTATCTATGGAATTCCTGGACGACAATATTCAAACTCATCATCCTTACTGTTACTATTAGTTTTTATTCGTACTCTTCGAGAAAAACTGGTTTACTTAGTCTTCCATACCACACACTAAATAGTTCAACAACTGTGAAGTGGTTAGATTCAAATCGGAATGGAGGCCGATCATCCCACCTCTACCGTAATTCAAAAAAAAAAAAAAAAAAAAAAAAAAGATCTTTAAGTAAATGATACATAGGCAGCCGGATGGCAAACATAATTCTCGACCCTGTAACATAAGCTTATTGACATAATCACCTAGTGATTCATAATATGATATCCCCCAATAAATTATTAAAGGCATAACGTTTTCACAATTGTTGCCAAATGTATGATCTATATATAAACATGTGTTCGGGAAGATTATTTTCATTAGAAATTGACCAAAATTACACTTTGTGATGACATTTTTGTTTTTTAAACTTGTAAAAATAACCTAAATATCGTAACAATGTACAAAAAGCTTATAAGTGTAATTTCCTTTTCATAGAATCCATTTTTACTGTTAATAATAAGGTATAATATCCTGGCATACAATATCATCGTGCTTGGAAGTAATTAAAAAGATTTAAAAATCATTTGATATATCAAAAGAGTTGTATCAAGACTTTTCCAGGATCATGGAAGTAAATTGTAATTAGTCGTGGCTGAGATACGCTGACGATATCAATATTTCTTTCTTCACGTGGTAAAACTTTGTTTTTTTCATTAACCTTTGGGATACCATCGGCTTTTGAAGAAAATTTTGAAGGACTATGATGATATTTCCATCACATATTTAGACATCTTGTATCATAGACTCTGTATACATCGACTATTTTCAGTTTAGACCTTTAGACAAATATTTACTTTGCAAAGATGTTTATGGAATTGCAATTTTGTTATTTCAACATATCCTTATAACATAATGGTAGGAAATTTGATTTTGCGGACATGCATACCTACACAACCACACATACACACATAAAAACACAAACACACACAGAAAACACACACACACACACACACACACAAACACACACACACATATATATATATATATATATATACAATTTTATATATGTATATATATGTAATATATAGATAAATATATATATATATATATATATGTGTGTGTGTGTGTGTATATACATACATATATATATGATCATA
>NC_090733.1:81954434-81956934 GCF_036898095.1 Palaemon carinicauda | reverse complement strand
AATAATAATAATAATATCTAACGCTCACAATGAAATTCTTTCAGTTTATCTAAAACACAAAAATCGCTTTTCAAAACAGCATTAAAATTCTATTTTAAAAAAGCGATGAATTCAGCATTGTGCAGTACACTAAACCTTTTCTCTTTTTTGAAAGCTTTCTTTTCTTTATTATATCAAAATATTGGAAACGGAATTTATTACACCTAGGAGATGGTCATAAGGTTTAAAATTCTTATATCAATCAATTATGTTTTTTCTTTTTATATACAGACTCAGTTAAACTTCTTTTGCTTTGCATGTAAAGGTCATGTACTCCATTATGACAATAGGTTTTATTCTCATGCTACTTGTTTAACCACACCCTACTGTCACTGTAGAAAGAAAAAAAACATTAATTCTCGTTAGTAAGAGAGAGAGAGAGAGAGAGAGAGAGAGAGAGAGAGAGAGAGAGAGAGAGGAGAGAGAGAGAGAGAGAGAGAGAGAGATAATGGTTGATAAATTAATTCACAGACTAAAATAATTTAACTGGGACATGCCGTGTCACAACAAGGTTTAGATTATAGTATTATCTTTCGTATACCCTTCATGTAGTTAATTTGTAGTTTCAGATTGTTACAAATGAATGCCAACGTCTATTACTATGGACTTTTGAAAAATTTCGAATACTGGATATTTTCAAGGAAACATTTTTAAAAATCATGGGACAGAATGTGAGTTTAACAACATTGGCCAGTGATGGACTTTCCTACATTTAATAATAAAAAGGTTTTTGTTTCTAGCAAAACACTTATCTAATTAACCGCTATTGCATTTTATTATTATCATTTTATGTACTTTAAGATCCTTAAATATGGACTTGAAAATTGTAATAATTTTCTCTCAAATACATATTTTAGCCTCTTACAGACATATGCGTAATCTACATTAATAGATATGCATCATGTAGAGATTCCTTAACTAAAACTAAATTTTGGAATGCGGGGTCGATGGATTTAAAAATTCTACCTACAACAAAAACATATTCACTATCCCAGAAAATAATGAATATCGATCAAAAGAAATGTTTATCACTATATATTTCGATACTAAAATGTTGCTCGAAGCTTGAGTTACTGTCTCATAAATAAATATCAATAAATCTCAGTAACAAAATATTTACTGTTATCGATTCTCATTTTTATCCAGATAATAGTTTTTGATGGAAGCTGATTCAGTGAATTTTATAAATTCATATGGGAAAAAAAAAAAAAATATTGGTATAACTATTTTATGTTAATAGTTCTGTTGTATTGAATAATTAAGATTTTTTATATTTATTTAGATATTTATTCTATTTATCATTCTAACTCAAGCCTATGCTTGGACTAAATTTCACAGTTTTTCATTATATTATATGTTTATTTAGTACTATTATATAAATCTTTCTCTTGATAATAGTGAAGATATGAAGATAGTTATTTGATTTTTACCGCGCTGGTTCAGGAACTCATGAAAGTATATTATCTTTAGTATTTAGAAGTAGTTATTTAAATTCAATTACTATTTTTATTACTTTCATTTGTATATCTTATATCACAAACTTTTCAAGGTTTATTAATTTCCCCGCTTGTTAGATTGGTTGACAGTCAATAATTTTATATATTTCACAGAAAGATTTTTTAGTAACTAAATTCTTTTAGAGATCATCGATGTTCTTTCGCGACCGTACTTATTTCAATTTATATCGTCATAATAATAATAATAATAATAATAATAATAATAATAATAATAACAATAATAATAATAATAATAATAATAATAATAACGATATTATTATTATTATTATTATTATTATTATTATTATTATTATTATTATTACTAATAATAATAATAATAATAATAATAATAATAATAATAATAATAATAATTATAATAATAATAATAAAACTCAGATTATGAACATGATAGATTAGTTTACCAATGATATCCTATTAATCTGCTAAGATAGTAAAAGATCTACTGATAATTTTACTCGAGATATTTACACAATAATATTTTTTTTTTTATTTATATCATGATCATGAAGAATGATGGATAGATCTGACAGGCAGAATCGAATATTAAAAAAGAAAAAATCGAGTTTCTGAGAAACTGTAAAACATACAATTTGAATACTGAACAAGCGTTGATGGTGAAAATCATCTTAAGTACATACAGTAATACTTAAACTTTAAAACCTACTGGACAATTATCCTGAAATATGCAGTTTAATAATGTGATCTTCATTAATTAAATATTTCATTCCTCTATTTTTTTTTCATTTTACGATAATAGTGTAGCAAAGTCATCTCTTATTTGGAACATATATATATATATATATATATATATATATATATATATATATATATATATATATATATATATATACATATATATATAAATATATATATATATATATATATATATATATATATATATATATATATATATATATATATATTGAGGTGGAAAGAAGTTGCTA
>NC_090733.1:81916934-81929434 GCF_036898095.1 Palaemon carinicauda | reverse complement strand
TCCCTACATTATTGGAACCCACAGGTTTGCAATATATGTCGGACATTAATGTCTGAAGGTTTTGAAAATCCCAAGTCTACGGAGACTAGGGATACAGCTCAGTATAGATTACGCAACTGGATGAGAGGCTTTCAAAAGATCTCTCCGGGACCTTTCCTACCTAATGATAGGATGCATAGAAATAGTAGTGCCTCAGGAGCCAACTACATCCCCTGACGGCCAGAAAACCTTTGGGATTAAGGGCAAGAAGTGCTCCAGGGTAAAAGAGAAAACTGCTGTGTCTGAATTTCCTCTGCGTATGCCGGCTATAAAGCCATCGATGTCGGCATCTTCGTCTTCAACACCTCTGTTGGATAATGTGGTACAATTATGTATCCAGCTGGAGAATCAAATAGAGAGCTTTCATAAATAAAGCGAGAAGCGGGAAGTAAAACGCAAGATAGAGCCTCATAAAGCTTCTCTTGTCGCTTCCCAGGGGTCAGTCAAACGACCCATGAATCAAGACCTACCAACATGCTCCATAACCAATCCCTGGAGTTTTGCGGAGCAGATGCCAATTTCAAATGGCAATCTCTACATCTCAGAGAAAATAGGTGCTGTTCCTTTGGACAAAATTCAATTTTGGCCAAGCTTTGATGCTTTCCCTAATTGTTGGGTCCTACTGAAGTACGAACCAAAGTCAAGAAAAGGAGCGGAACCAAAGGAGGTCTTGATTCTTGACCATGATAAGGCACAGACTATCCTTTCAGGTAGTCTAAGAAAGGCGGGTTATTCAGAGTCGAAGGTACTCTCACCGAATAACAGACATCCTTCCTTTCTTGCTCCTACTTCACTCTCATTCCCCTTTATGGGGAAGGCATTTACTTCTGTTGTCAAAGCAGTAGAGGAGGGTAAGCCATGTCCCACACTCGATGAGTGCAAGCCTTTGTCACCAGCTTTACTTGGACAGGAAAAGGATTGAAAGGAAGTCCATTTGACATTTTCAGTAGGAAAATTAGACAAGGACGTCGCAAGTCGACAATTCAAGGTATGTCTCCCTAAATTGTCTGAGTTGCTCTTGTGTAATGAACAGGAGTCAAAGGAGAGACTTGCGACATCCCTCTCTCTACAAAACTACATAGAGTTGTGTTCAACCTACGAAAGTACAACAGACATGCTCATGGTCATAGCCAAAATGCATATGGCTTTCTTGGTGAAGGACCTTTACGCCTTTATGAAGGCTAGGAGAGCATGTAGAGAGTTTATGTTCGCTGCAGCAACAGTGAAACACGAAACAAGGAAGCTAATATCTTCCAACATCTTGGGTAAAGACCTCTTCCCACACGAGGTCATTAAGGAAGTAATTAAGAACGCCACCATGGAGAACATAAGTCTTCTCAAAAAATGGGGCATTCCTTCAAAGAGAAATCTTCTGTGGTTGTGGGTCCCCAACCTAAAAAGAAGATCGAAAATGCTGGAAATATCCAGGCTGCTCAATAACATCCCACTATTCCAGTGACCACGGTGTTACAGGCAGATGGTCAAAAGTCTAAGCCTACTGACTACTCGAAGCATAAAGACGCTTCGGCTAGGAGGAACTTTCCCTCAGGATCGCAGGACCTTCGATCCTTCGGTCCAAAGCCTATTCAAGATGAGCCATCGATGGGAAACAGATATGCCCCTTCCATCATTTCCTTACCTTCTCCTACAGTTCAAAATCCTCCTGGAGGAGTATACCTGAGAGCTATAGAGCATACAGGTGGTAAGAAAACTATAGCTCATCGAGTTCCAGGGAAGGCTGTTTTGTGTTCACGAGAAGGACTCCTGATATCAATGAGTCATTCTGAACTTGTCGCCACTCAACAAGTTCATAAAAAACAGCAAGTTCTGAATGTTGATCCTTCTTAACATATGGACCTTGTTCCAATTAGGGGTGTTCGTAGTCTTGTCAGACCTGAATGGTGTCCTTTGGAACCTTCCAGTCAACCACCCCCCTTCCTCCTATCTAGAATTCATGTTACAGAGAGTAACATTCTTCCTAGGAAAGATACGTGTCGTACTCACAGTCCTTAGTATCTTCATGTGATTGACAAACTTAATCACGTCAAAATCAAGCCTAGAAATAGTTCAGGTATTAATATACCTGATCGAGAGGCTGGAGTGGGCAGTACCCGAAGTGTCTGGCCAATATGCATTCAAAGAGATGACCCGGTTCCTGGGACATCACGGATGCAAGATAAGCTTCTAGAAGTCTCGACTTTCTCCAGCTCAGGGGTTTCGATGGTTAAAACCTCAGTCACATCAACTCTCCTTCCCTTGGGAATATAAAAGGAGCTTGCGAGGTCTGTCAAGACACTCAGGTAATCAGTCAGATTTCCAAAATGTCAACAGGAAAAAGCGCTAAACTTTCCCCAGTTCGCAATAGTGACAGACCTGGTGCTAAGGGCACACCGGAAAGATGCGTTAAGAGCCTGGAGAAAACACGCATCGAACACTTGAAGAGATAAAAAGACTCTGCTGGCCCTTCCAAAGGTGGGGAAGCCCCCTCCATACAGATCAGACTCCCTGCGACTGATGTGGGACACCGAAGCGATAATAAGACGTCACAATTGAACGTCTCATACAGTCTTGGTGAAGCTACCCATCCCTCTCTTAAAAAGACGGCACCTACCAGCAGTTCATTTACAACTGATCCACGATGTGACGGTGGATAGTATATTTCGATCCAAACCGATGGAGTTGGAATGGTCCATGGACGCAGACATATTCCCTCCCAGATGGGAACAAGTCCCAGAACTGCAATTCGACCTCTTCATTACGAGCGTCTTCAAGAAACTACCTCGCTATATAGCCCCATACGAGGATCCTCTAGTGGGACTGATACACTAGATGAGGCTGGTCCTAGCTCTGATCCTAGGTATATTTCCGAAGGTTCAGAAATTAACTGCCTTCGTTTTATCACAGAGAACCCAAACCCTTCATTTCATGATTTTCTCGCTCTTGCAGCTAGAAAAAGGTTTGGGATCTCAGAAGGCAATATAGAATTCTTAGAAGAATACAAGGCCAAGTCAACTAGAACACAATATGAGTCTTCCTGGAAAAAGTGGGTTGTGTTTGTCAAAGCAAAAGGACCGAAAGAAATTTCAATGAACTTTTGTCTGTCCTTCTTTGTCCACCTTCTTAACCAAGATCTAGCGGCCAATACGATAAATATGTGCAAGTCAGCCTTGACTAGGCCTCTCCTATATGCCTTTCAAGTGGATCTGGCGAATGAAATCTTTAATAAGATTCCGAAGGCATGTGCTAGGCCTAAGCCCGCAGTGCCACCAAAGCCCATCTCTTGGTCTTTGGACAAGGTCTTACATTATGCCTCATCTGTGAACAATGAAAATTGTTCTCTTACGGATCTAACCCAAAAGGTTATTATTATGTTTGCTATGGCCTCAGGGGCTAGAGTTAGTGAAATAGTGGCCCTATCCAGAGAGGAGGGTCACATTCAGTTCACGGAAATGGGAGAACTGAATCTATTTCCTGATCCATCCTTTCTTGCTAAAAACGAGCTACCCACTAAAAGGTGGGGTCCCTGGAGAATCTGCCCTCTGAAGGAAGATGTCTCCCTATGTTCTGTAGAGTATCTAAAGGTCTATCTTCAAAGAACTTCAGACTTCAGGGGAGGACAGCTCTTTAAAAGAGAAACTTCTGGATCAAATTTATCCGTAAAACAACTGAGGGCTAAGCTCACCTATTTTATATCTGTAGAGTGGATCCGGACAGTACTCCCGCAGGTCATGATCCGAGAAAGATTGCTTCATCACTGAACTTCTTTCAGTATATGGACTTTGAGCGTCTTCGTTCATACACTGGATGGAAATCATCCAGAGTGTTTTACAAACACTATGCAAAACAAGTGCATGAACTAAAACATTTTGTTGTGGCGGTAGGTAGTGTATCAAAACCTGCCCCCTAATTACTGTGGTAAACAGTTAATGGTTTGGGCCCTCACATGTCCTCGCACATGTACTGGGTGAGAATCATCCAGAGTGTTCTAGAAACACTACGCTAAGCAAGTCCATGATCTGAAGCAGTAAGTGGGGACGTCAGGTAGAATATTTAACCTCCCGTCTAATTCTACGATGAACAGCTAATTGACTGGGACTGTCAATCAAAGGGAGATGCGGTCATCCTTCTTAAGTGCAACCTCTTTTGATTAAGTGTTACTATGATGACACTAGCACTGTTCAAAATCCCAGGTGTGGAATTATACAGATAGCACTAGTGCCGGTGTACGTATTACACAGTGCAGATAGAAGTAACCAGTTCAGGGATTATGAAGAGAAATTATTTTATAAATTTTATTTAGTCTGAGAGTGGCACTCATCATTTCTTCCTTCAAGAAAGAAATATAGTCTCTGTACTTATTACAGGTATAATCCCATTGTCATACTACATTCGTTTTACTAACCATCTCTTTTAGTCATTTATTAGGAATGAATGTCTATTAGAATGTAGTGCGTCCGCTTTCGCCAGACAATTGTATGTATACATGCAAGAGTTCTTCGACCTATCCTCATATATTTGTATGCAACAAATATTAAATATAAGAGACACTGATGTTAATTCAGCAAAATATACAACTATGAGAATATTTGTATATTCAGTGTATACTTATGTTTGGTCATACAATATATGTTAACCTCGAGATCCCTTTTCTACTGTCTAGATGACTCTTCCCTGTATGAGGCAGGAAGCACTAACATTGTTTATGATTAGTGATGATGATGAATAACGGCGACGTCATGTGTCTCAATTGGTCCCCATGACCATAAAAAAGATTGCTATAAGGTTAAGGCACTGATGAAAATCGACAGATACACTAATGCTCTGGTATGCTTCCATCAGGACGACATGGCTTGAACCCAAAAAACGGATTATGAGCAAAGCGAAAAATCAATTTTTGGGTGAGATGGCCATGTCGTCCTGATGGACCCACCCATCTCTTCTTAAAGAAATGATCTTCACAGTATCCCTCCCTTGGTACTGTATCTGTAACACCATGCTCAATGCTACAAGGAATGTCCGCCATCGTGGGAATGGCGCTGTTGTATTCCCAATAGTAATATGAGAACGGGGTTAGCCTTTGGACGGCTCCCTTTTATGTTGCCACATCCTCCTCGAAGCGTAAAACGCTATTAGGGGTGTAGATAGCTACGAGACGTGTAAAGAATGCGTCCTCTGATTACGCGATATCCAATTTTAAGGGATATTCGCCCCAGGAGTTAGAATTCTGGATACCTTTGGTAAATTCTCTGGGATATATCACTGTAGTCAAATATAACCTAGTAAGCTACTAATGAAGGAACTTCCATCAGGACGACATGGCCATCTCACCCAAAAATAGATTTTTCGCTTCGCTCAAAATCCGTTATATATATCACTGGGGTAAGTGATGCTCTGTTTATAAAAAAGGGAAAATATGAATACTGTGTAAACCTATTTGTTACCGTCTCTAAGAATTCTTCTATACGACTATAGTCGCCACAAAGATTCCAGGCTAAATAAGCTTTTCCCTTTGATGACCTCATAGCGTATCACATTGTTCCTACTTTAATAGTAGTCGCAATACATCCGTTTACAAACTTAAATGCGGGAGACATTAATACGACTTTATCTGGGGGTTGGGCTTATTAAACCCGGAATCTCTGTAGCGGCTATAACATATTTAGAGAGAATCCTGAAAAATAAAAATAAACATTTAATTAACATGCAAAACTTAGATATATATGCTACTTGTATTTGTCCAAACTAGCCGGTGCCTTCGTGAGAGGAGCTTATACCCCACTAGTTGTAAGAGAAGTTTTATGGGACAGAAGCAAATAAGTTCTTTATATACAAATGCTGAAACTTACACCGAATGTATTTATGTAGAAAAATTTTTCATAAACCTCTTTTTCTAGTTTATATGTGAAAGATCAATTCTAATGGTGTTACTGTTCTTCAAATTTTTTATTACAGTTTTCCATTACTTCTTTTGTAGTTTATTTTCCTTATTTCTTTTAAACACTCTTTTACCCTGTTTTGGGCCCTTGGTCTTATAAAATCTTATTTTATCAACTAGAGATGTAGCTTAGCTAGTAATAATACTAATAATAATGATGTTTATCTCAAATAATTTCTAAAATATACGTGCATTTAAGCTATCACTTTCATTCGGCCCTTTTTTGAAGTAATTTGTGTTTTTATTTTCAATTTTATCTTATTGTAATATCGTATAAGTTATTCTTCTCCTTTCACCTATTTACCGATTAACAATCTAAGACGATTAAAATTGCTAAAGATAAAATCATCATCAGCAGTATTTTATGAATATTCATTTCATATTGATAGTATCCTTATTTAACTTCACAACATTATAGCGATAATAAAATTATTTTCCAAAATTCTGTGATACATCTATTTTGATTTTACTAATATTATCACTGCTAATAGTAATAATATCACGTTTTTTGTCACAACTAATATTGATTATTTCTATATATAATCACTGATGAATATGAGAAATAACAAAAGTTCTTGTCTTCAAGCTAAAAAAAAAGAAAACATGATATATAGTGTTCGCTAGAATAATGACATACAATAGTCTGATATCTTGAGCCAATTCCAGAAGATGCCAATCAGTTATTCCCTAAGCGAAATAATTATTCATAGCTTGTAAGACTTCACACTGCTTTTCGAATCACGAGGTTTAGAAGTTCGGAATGGAGAAATAACAAACGGAAAAACAGAATTAAATACAATTGGTCAATAAATTGAACTTTCGAGTGACAGCTGAGTGAATACATTCCAATATAAAGATATTGCACTAAATTGGTCGAATATCGTTCACTTTGTTTCATTAACGTCTGGCTTATATGTGCTCAACTATTTCTCATATAATTTATACCCTACTTATATCAGGCATATATGAATATACATATTATAAAGGACAAAACTCCAGGCAAACAGTCGCATAATTTGAATGAATTACTACCAATTGTGTCACGTGGTGGGCCGGGAAATCAGGTAAAACTCGCTGGTAAGAGACTGATGTCTTGCCAGGTAAATCCTCGGACAGCTGGGTAGCGTCAGGTTCCGATTTCTTTTATGACCTCTCGTGGCATGGTTGCTTTCGACTAGCGTTCGATCCCAAGTATGAGGTAGAAATTTATTTCTATTTGAACACGATGTTGTGTTGATATTTATCCATATTGACTCATTAGGGGTAATTGAATGAATCACTACCAATTGTGTCACGTGGTGGGCCGGGAAATCTGGTAAAACACTCTGGGAAGAGACTGATGTCTCGCCAGGTAAATCTTCGGACAGCTGGGTAGCGTCAGGTTCCGATTTCTTTTATGGCCTCTCGTGGAATGGTTGGTTTCGACCTGGCCTTTCATTAGAAGGGGCTAGCGTTCGATCCCAAGTATGAGGTAGAAATTTATTTCTATTTGAACACGATGTTGTGTTGATATTTATCCATATTGACTCATTAGGGGTAATTTGAATGAATTACTACCAATTGTGTCACGTGGTGGGCCGGGAAATCGGGTAAAAATCGCTGGTAAGAGACTGATATCTCACCAGGTAAATCCTCGGACAGCTGGGTAGCGTCAGGTTCCGATTTCTTTTATGGCCATACAATAAGTAGCTCACCGAACGACCATAACTTAGGCAAAGGAACCAGAAACCAAACTTGTTCATAGAGATTCCTGGAAGTGAGGGAAATCAGCTTGAATTGTTATCGTATTTATTTGGTATATGATATCGTATCTAATCCTATTTACAGTGCATTTGCGTCTCTTTAAATGTACTTAGAAAAGTTGTAAAGATCTAAGGGTATCTGAATTGTTCATTCGTGTTTCTTATATTTCTTATATGTACTTGAAGGAATTGTATTGATCCAGGCATATCCGTAGAAGGGTTCTTTCATTCGATATGTTTTCACGAGTTGCAATATTGCTATGAGTAAAACTGGGGACCTGAACGTTGCTGCCTGGTCAGTTAACTGAGTAATGGGTCTCTATAAATCTGATAGTTGTAGAGACGATGTGGGCGGAGACTGTGATGAACAATCTTTTCCTAGCGCGGTTCAGGGGTGTGGAACGTCAGTGTTACTCGTAAGAAGAATAAGAAAATAAATATTGAAACACTTACAACTATCTGCTGCAATTCCTAGGATATATTTAAAGTTTCATAGTACTAATAATTAAAGGATACTTCCAAGAACTTTTTTTTTACTAAAAACGTCACTTTCCAATAGATCTCGTTTTCTAGAAAACCTGATAAAAATAATAATAATAATAATAATAATAATAATAATAATAATAATAATAATCTATCTATCTATATACCAAGGCACTTCCTCCAATTTTGTAGCCGACATCAAACAAATGAGAAATAATGGGACCTTTTCTCTCTAAGCTCCTCCCAGCTTGACGAGGGACTCGACCGAGCTCGGCTGGTACCGCTAGGGTGCCAACACCAACACTTCCCCGTTATCCACCACAGATTAAGCTTCATAACGCTGAATCCCCTACTACTGCTACCTCAGCGGTCATCCAAAGCGACCGGAAGGAGCAGCAGGGCCTACCGGAACTGTTTTTCAATCGTTCGCCATGCATTCCTATTTCTAATACGTTCTCTTGCCTCACTCACATCTATCCTCCTATCACCCAGAGCTTTCTTCACTCCATCCATCCACCCAAACCTTGGCGTTCTTCTTGTACTTCTCCCAGCAACTCTTGCATTCAGCACCTTCGTTAGCAGACAGCCATTTTCCATTCTCTTAATATGGCAAAACCACCTCAACACATTCATATCCACTCTAGCTGCTAAATCATTTCTTACACCCGTTCTCACCTTCAATACTTCGTTTCTAACCCTATCTACTCGAGATCCACCAGCCATACTTCTTAGACACTTTATCCCAAACACACCCATTTACTATCTCTCCATCACTTTCATTCCCAACAATTCCGATCTATACATCACAGTTGGTACAATCACTTTCTCATACAGAAGTCTCTTTTCATTCATACCTAACCCTCTATTCTTTACCACTCCCTTCACTACACCCAACACTTTGCATCCTTCATTCACTCTCTGACGTACATCTGCTTTCACTCCACCATTTGCTACAACAACAGACTCTAAGTACATACATAATAAAAATGATAATAATAATAATAATAATAATAATAATAATAAATAATAATAATAATAATAATAATAATAATAATAATAATAATAATAATAATAATAATAATAATAATAATAATAATAATAATAATTTTGGGAATATATTACAAAGACTTTCAATTTGATCTCAGTACACTAAATCACTAGATAAGTTGAAAAACTCAATTTACTGAAGACCAGTTTGAAGGTATCTTGGCATTTGTTTGCAATAAATATGTAAAATTATTTGATTTAAAAATGGAAATTATTCACGTGTTGATATGTATATGGTAGGACCAGAAAAGAATAATTTTACTAACTGTTTAGAGAACCCATGACATACAGTTTTTCATGTCAAATATCCTTAAAAACAAATATTAACTTTAGTAGATAATAAACATCTTAGATGACAATTTCATTTGTAAAACTGAGTAGGTGAGCATTTGTTCAAAACGTCCCTGATTGGCGTTCTGCCGGACTTAGGTTCAAACGATATAGTTTCTTGTAGTGTCTGCAGCCCTACCATCATGTGAGCCAAAAATTCGGGTTTTGTTCAAGCCTCTAGGAATATATGCTATGAAGTCATCAGCAAACATTGCTAGGAAGAGGCTTGGGCGCTGATCATATGAATGTATAGTTAGTCTCTTGGTCATTGTCCTGCAAGACAGGGCAATGCCACTGTCCTTTACCTATGCCGTTCATGAGCGGCCTTTAAACCTAAAGCCAACTAAGATTTGATGACATAGTATAGAAGCATGGAATAGAAAATGAAGTACAAAACAAAACCTTTTCTAATTACACATAATTAAGACCTCTATAAAAATGGATAACTGATATAATGCCGTTACCTAAACAACGCCCTGAGGCATCTGCGTTTGGTTGGAAGGATATATACTGTATATGCCTAACGTTGGATCTAATCTTCGAGCAATTTATGTGGCATTTAAACGGTTCCTTTCTTCCCGTTATTGCTCTTTGTCTTCTATTCCTTGGTTCTTCATTTAACAGAGCAAAGACAATTACATTTCTCCGCCTTCGTTTAATTGGAATAAGATCGTAGTATTGCTATTTTTTGGGGGGTGGCGCAAATTTTTTAATTGATTTCAAAGGAAAGTTTATAAGTAAAGAAAAATAGAACGTTAATTGTTTTAACAATTAACGTTCCATTTTTCTTTTTTTCTACTTGGATATTGGAAAGAGATTTATTTTTTTTATGGTTTTTTTTGTTTTTAGTTTTAGCTACATATAATATATAAACGACTCTAAAATCTTGATCTCGGCAGATCTTATTCGCATTTAGGTTGATAGACAGGGATTCAAACACGGTCCGAATGAATTCAACCTAATCTTCTACAAATAATCTATACCATTATTCCCCGTGATGATATACACTCCCAGGTATACGAATATATATACACACATGTACACACATGAACATATATATATATATATATATATGTATATATATATATATATATATATATATATATATATATATAATATATATATATATGGGTGTATGTATATAAATATATATAATATATATATATATATATATATATATATATATATATATATATATATATATATACATATATAATATATATATATATATATATATATATATATATATATATATATATATATATATATATATACATATATATATATATATATATATATATATATATATATATATATATATATATATATATATATATATATATATTAGCAACGAACTGCATTACACTACCTAATTCAATAGGCAGATGTAAATGGACCAAAAATAACTCTTCATAGGATTACTGTTCTATTATCATTAATTTTAAACTGAGAGAGAGAGAGAGGAGAGACGAGAGGAGTAGAGAGAGAGAGAGAGAGAGAGAGAGAGAGAGAGAGAGAGAGAGAGAGAGAGAGAGAGAGAGAGAGAGAGAGAGAGAGAGAGAGAGAGAGTTTAATGCATAAACTGACTCAAGATCAGTTTTCTTATTGAGTATTATTATACGATAATAGCTCCCTGGTCTGGGCACTGAAAATATATTATGCTATGGCTCATGACTGGGTACTAAACATATAATATTATATATATTCCGACTGGCAACATACTCAAGCTTGCGAATTACCATATCATTTTTTGCTTCTACCTTGCAACTGTTACCCTTTAAAATATCAATACACCAACTCTGAGACAGTTGAATAACTTCCAGACACCAATATATAATACACGGAATATCTGAAGGTCTCTTAAGAACACTTAAACTAAACTGGGTAATTACTTTTAAGTATTATTCAGGACTTATTGTGGTTCTTAAAAGGATACGAGCTGAATCGGAATCTATAAGCTGGTCATTGGAATAATGCACTCTCTACAAAAAATTAATATATTCTATATAAATTACAACACTTCAAAAGAATTTACATAATAACAATATAAGTGAATTAGTCACTCGAAAAAAATTAAAAAAGAACAAAACCTAGATGGAGACAAAAATGTTACGATCTGAAAATTATATATGAACTTAACATGAACTATTAAATCTGAATAAACCTTACACTAAGACACCAGAAATAATGTGATGAAAATTATAAGAAAGCTTGAAATTGAATCTGAATAATACAATATTCAAGTTCTATTTTTAATGAAAATTGATTGCCAGATCACGATACAAAATTTAACTTTCCTACAGGGCTTTTCGCAAAACTTTACACAATGTCAACACTCTCCCAAAAACAATGAAATCGAAATAACGTTTTGTCTTACATGTCTTTTTGACGTATGATTTGGTTTGGGGCAGAGAGTCACTTAGGAAAGGACACACTATACACACTGAACACTTTAAAAAACAATACAATGTGTTGTCTGCGAGAGCGAGAGAGGTGGGGAGATGACAATCATAAGGCTGGTAATACCTATCTCTCTCTATCTCTGTAGACCTGGTGTAGCCTTTAATATGAAACTCGGCAACTTCAAGAAACCTCTCGGACTGAGGTCTCTATGTGTGGGGGCCGAACACGGTGCCTGAGTTGCCTAGTTTCGCTCCCCGAACGTTATTCACACCTCTCAGTCAGAAAGCTCTGCCAAACCTTTGTCCCCGAAATAGAAAAAGATAACATCCTATCACCAGGCCTTCACGAAATTTCTAAAGTATGTGGTAGAGAATTTTCCAATTCAAATGTTACTTGATCTTCCTCTCAAAAACAAGCTGCAGTACCTCATAAAACATAAAAGTATGTTACATAAGCCCTGTTCATATCTCACACGAATGCCACAACCCTCTCAAATAAATTACTTAAGACTTCGTAACCAA
>NC_090733.1:81909434-81911934 GCF_036898095.1 Palaemon carinicauda | reverse complement strand
GTTACACAATTACGGGTTGAAGTAATTGGCCTCATAGGTACTCCTTCCTTGTGAATCTTCGGTAATCCATACATGTGGAAGAGAGATGGTAAATAAGCCTATATATATATATATATATATATATATATATATATATATATATATATATATATATATATATATATATATATATACATATATATATATATATATATATATATATATATATATATATAGATAGATGTATATATATATGTATATATATAAATATATGTATATATACATATATATATATATATATATATATATATATATATATATATATATAGTATATATATATATATATATATATATATATATTGTGCGTGTGTTTGTGAATATATATATATATATATATATATATATATATATATATATATATATATATATATATATACATATACAGTATATAATATATATATATATATATATATATATATATATATATATATATATATGTATATACAGTATATATATATATATATATATATATATATATATATATATATATATATATATATATATATATATATATATATATATGTGTGTGTGTGTATATATATATATATATAAATATAAAGATATTCATATATACATATATACATATATATACATATATAAATATATGAATATATATATATATATATATATATATATATATATATATATATATATATATATATATATATAAATATATATATATATATATATATATATATATATATATATATATATATATATATGTGCGTGTGTAGGTTTTTGTGTGTGTGAGCGTGTGTGTGTGTATATGTTTTTGCGTGTATAAATAAACATATATATATATATATATATATATATATATATATATATATATATATATCATCATCATCATCATTTACTCCTTCGTCTATTGACGCAAAGGGCCTCGGTTAGTTTTCACCAGTCGTCTCTATCTTGAGCTTTTAATTGAATATTTCCCCATTCCTTATATCCTATTTCGGTATTCATACTTCTCAGCCATTTTGGCCTGTGTCTTCCTACTCTTCTAGTGCCTGGTGGAGCCGAGCTGAACGTTTGGTAATGTAACCTTTCTTAGGGAGTGTGAAGTGTATGCCCAAACCATCACTAACTAACCCTCATCATGATATCATCCACAAATGACACTCGAGTAATCTCTCTTATAGATTCATTTCTAATCATGTCCTACCATTTAGCTCCCAATATCCTTCTGAGGGCTTTGTTTTCAAATCTACCAAATCTATTGGAGATTGTTTCATTACCATACCATTGCTTATATCCATAGTTTAATACCGATCTCACTAAACTAATATATAGTCAGATTTTTATATGTAATTTCAGGGTATTTGATTTCGAAATTTTTCTCAACCTAGCCATTGTCTGATTTGCCCTTTTTTCAATCTTTCACTAAACTCTAATTCTTAAGACCCTGTATTGGATATCATATTTCCTTAATACTTTTATGATAGTTCCTCATTAATCCTTTCGACTTCCAATGATATTTAATCTTCCATTGCATACTCCGTTCTCATCATCTCTGTCTTTCTTCTATTTATCTTCAACCCAGCCACGTGTGATATTTCATGTGCTGTGGTAAGCAAGCATTGCAATTCCTCTGGTGTTCTACTAACAAGAACAGCATCAGCAGCATACTCTAGGTGTGCTAAATTCCTATCATCAATCCAGTCCACCCCTTCTCCACCATATCTGACAGTTCTACGCTTTACAAAATCCATAAGGATGATGAACATCATAGGTGACAACACGTTTCCTGGAGTACTCCACTGTTCTCTTGAAATTCATTTGATACGACTCAATTAACATTGAATTTGTACTTGCTCTGCTAGTGAACAGACTTCATCAAATTTACATATTTGAGAGGAATTCCATAAAACCCAGAACTCTCCACAAAATTGGCCGGTGCATACTATCAAAGAATTTTTCATAGTTCACAAATGCCATCAAAAATGGATTTCTATATTGTACGCATTGCTGTATAACATGTCTCAAAATCCTACTTGCTCATCTCTCAGTTTTTCATCAATCTTTCTCTCCAGTCTCTTTAGAGAAGTATACTATATATTTTCATAACAACTGACGTAAGTGTTATGCTTCTTAATTATTGCAATCAGTCAGGTATCCTATTTTCCCCTTTTTCTCCAACCCTCTTATCTCCCATTCATCAGGTTTTCCCTCTTCATGCCACATTATACAAAATAATCTTTTAAGTAATCTGGGAGTCACTTCATTTCTGGCCAAAATCATCTTGGTAGTCATTCCATCGTATCACGAGGCTTTCCATCTCTTTAGTTTTTTAGGATACCTTCGAGTTCAAACACACTGAATTCATTCATGGGTACATCAAGATCATTATCAGCTTCAGGTATATCAATCAAACTATTCCCTTCGTGTCTCCTATCCATGATTTACCTGAAGACTTCCATCCAACGTTGCCTTTCTTCATATTCATTTGCTATAATAGAAA
>NC_090733.1:81886934-81891934 GCF_036898095.1 Palaemon carinicauda | reverse complement strand
AATTTTTTCTTGTGTTTTTTGGATATTCAAATAAATCAAAACCACTATCGAGCTGAGATCATAAGAGATAGGCCCATATTAAAATTTAGATATGAAAATTATAATTAGGTTTAACTACTGGTGGCTGACATTATGGTGAGTAAAATGTGATTAAAAAGAAAAAGAAATATAGCCCCTGTAGTTAGTGTTTTGATTATTGGAATTTAGGTTATATAACAAAGTGCAGGGGCCTTTAAATCATTTACTATGAAGTAGAATATAATAGGTTGAACGGCATTTAGATGATGGGAATTTGGATTATACAACCCAGTGCTGGGGTCTTGAAGGATATTAAATTTTTCGAGGAGAAAAATATATATGACCGCTTAGTAAAAAATGTATTGTGGATAAGATTACGAACATAAAGCTGGAATAAAATATCTATATACATTTTCTTTGTATCATTAATAAATATAAATAAAAGTTTTGCTTCAAATATCATAATCAAATCGATCATGATATTGCATTTGAAATTTTTTTATTGATCTTACGTGAGATATAACGTGATATTTCTTTGGAAAAGCCGAAAACTGTGATATTTTCCCGGCATTAGAATACGTGTGGAATTCCGAGAGGAGAACGGGAAAAAGAAATGGACTCATCCATACAATATATTGCTCACCGAACGACCATAGCTTAGGCGAAGGAAAAAAAAATTCATAGAGATTCGTAGAAGTGAGGAAAATCAGTTTTAATTGTTAGCGTATCTATTTGGTAAATGATATCATATCTAATCTTATTTATTGTGCATTTGTATCTGTTTTATATTTACTTAGAAGAGTGGTAAGGACCTAAGGATATCCGTAGAAGGGTTCGTTCATTCGATATGTTTTCACGAGTTGCAATATTGCTATGAGTAAAACTGGGGAGCTGAACGTTGCTGCCTGGTCAGTTAACTGAGTAATGGGTCTCTATAAATTTGATAGTTGTGGAGACGATGTGGCCGGAGACTGTGATGAACAATCGTTTCCTAGCGCGGTTCAAGGGTATGGAACGTCAGTGTTACTCGTAGGAAAAATAATAAAACAAATAATAAAACTTGAAAATATAAGCTGCAATTCATAAGATATATTAAAATTTTCATAGTATTAATAATTATGGGAAAGTTCCAAGGCCTTTTTTTTCTAAAAAAATCACTTTCCAGTAGTTCTGGTTTTTTAGAAAACCTGATAATAATAATAATAATAATAACAATAATAATGATAATAATAATAATAATAATAAATAATAATAATAATCTATCTTTCTATATACCAAGGCACTTTCCCCAATTTTTGGGGGTAGCCGACATCAAACAAATGAAAAAAATGGGACCTTTCCGCTCTACGCTCCTCCCAGCTTGACGAGTGACTCAACCGAGCTCAGCTGGTACTGTTAGGGTGCCACAGCCAACCCTCCCCCGTTATCCACCACAGACAAGCTTCCTAACGCTGAATACTCTACTATTGCTACCTCAGCGGTCACCCAAAGCGACTGGAAGGAGCAGCAGGGTCTACCGGGACTGTTTCAAAATCGTTCGCCATTCATTCCTATTTTTAGCACGCTCTCTTGCCTCTCTCACATCTATCCTCCTATCACCCAGAGCTTTCTTCACTCCATCCATCCACCCAAACCTTGGCCTTCCATTTGTACTTTTCCCTGCAACTCTTGCATTCAACACCTTCTTTAGCAGACAGCCATTTTTCATTCTCTCAATATGGCAAAGCTACCTCAATATATTCATATCCACTCTAGCGGCTAAATCATTTCTTACACCCGTTCTCACCCTCACTACTTCGTTCCTAACCCTATCTACTCGAGATACACCAGCCATACTTCTTAGACACTTCATCCCAAACACATCCATTTTCTGTCCCTGTCACTTTCATTCCCATCAACTCCGATCCTTACATCACAGTTGGTTCAATCACTTTCTCATACAGAACTCTCTTTTCATTCATACCTAACCCTCTATTCTTTACCACTCCCTTCACTACACCCAAACCTTTACATCCTTCATTCACTCTCTGGCGTACATCTGCTTTCACTCCACCATTTGCTACAACAACAGATTCTAAGTACATACATAATAATAATAATAATAATAATAATAATAATAATAATAATAATAATAATAATAATAATAATAATAATTTTGGAAATAAATTCCAAAGACTTTCAAATTGATCTGAGTACACTAAATCACTAAATATGTTGAAAAATTCAATTTACTCAATACTAGTTTGAAGGTATCTTGGCATTTGTTTTGCAATAAATATGTAAAATTACTTGCTTTAAAAATTTCAATTATGCACGTGCTGATATGTATATAGCAGGACCAAAATATGAACTGTTTAGAGTACCCATGAAAAACAGTTTTTCATGTCAAAAATCATTAATAAAAATATTAAATTTAGTAGAAAATAAACATCTTAGATGACAATTTCATTTGTAAAACCGAGTAGGTAAGCATTTGGTCAAAACGTCCCTGATTTGCGTTTTGCCGGACTGGGGTTCGACTTCCGCTCAAACTCTATAGCTTCTTGTAGTTTCTGCAACCTTGCCATCATGTGAGCCAAAAATTCCGGTTTTTCTGAAGCTTCGAGGAATATATGCTATGATGTCATCAGCAGCCATTGCTAGGAAGGGGCATGGGGGCTGATCATATGAATGTATGGTTAGTCTCTTGGCTACTGTTCTGCAAGATAGGGCAATGCCACTGTTCTTTGCCTATGCCATTCATGAGCAGCCTTTAAACCTGAAGCCAACTATTATTTGAGGACATAGCTTAATAGCATGGAATAGAAAATAAAGTACAAAACAGAACTTTTTCTAATTACACATAATTACGACCCTTATAAGAAAGGATAAATGATATAATGCCGTTACCTAAACTACGTCTTGAGACATCTGCGTTTGGTTGGAAGGATATATATGCCTAACGTTGGATCTAATCTTCGAGCAATTTATGTGGCATTTAAACGGTTCCTTTCTTCCCGTTATTGCTTTTTGTCTCGTATTCCTTGGTTCTTCATTTCACGAAGTAACGACAATTACATTTCACCGCCTTCACTTAATAAGAATGAGATCGTAGTTTTGCTTTTTTTTTTTTTTTTTTTTTGGCGGGGGAGGGGGGGCGGTAGGAGGGGAAAAGAACTTGTTTAATTGTTTCTAAAAAAAATTATTAGTAATTTTAAACTATTGCACGTTCCATTTCTTCATTTCTCAACATGGAAATTGGAAAAAGGTTTATTTTGTTATGGCCTTAATTTTGTATTAGCTACATATACTGCCAATACTTGGCTCTAGAATCTAGAATATATATAGTTCAATAAGCAGATGTAAATGGACAAAAAATAACTTCCTATAGGATTAGAGCTCATAGATAATAGGAGTGGGTCAGTATAACCCCTATACTATCTACTAAAAAGAAAAAATATAATAAATTTTTGTGTTTAGGCGGAGAAGACTTTTTCTCTTCTTCGTAGTCCGTATATATGTGTTACCTATGAGGGATTGTTAGCTGATGAATCCGATCTTTATAGGATTCGTTTGCTAATTGTTCTATAATCAATGTTTAAACTGAGAGAGAGAGAGAGAGAGAGATTGAGAGAGAGAGAGAGAGAGAGAGAGAGGAGAGAGAGAGAGAGAGAGAGAGAGAGAGAGAGAGAGAGAGAGAGAAAAAGTTTAATGCATAAATTGACACAAGATCAGCTTTCGTACTGAGTATTATTATACGATTATGGCTCCATGGTCTGGGCACTAAACAAATATTATACTATGGCTCATGACTGGGGACAATACAGATAATATTATATATTTTATGACTGGCAAGTTACTCAACCTCACGAATTCCAAACTCACATGTTTGCTTTTCCATTGAAACCTTTACACTTTAAAATATTGATACACTAATTTTGATATGGTTGAATAACTCCCAGACAGCAATATATAAAATACCGTATATCCAAAGGTCTTTTAAGAACGTGGAAACTAGACTGGGTAATTACTCTTGAATATTATTTATGACTTATTATGGTTCTTAGGAGGATACGAGTGGAGTCGGATTCTCAAGAAATGGTGATTTGAATAATACACTCTTTCTAAAAAATAAACATAATCTATATAAATTACAACACTTCGAAAAAAATTACATAATAACAAAATAAGTCACATGAAAAAAATTAAGACTGAACAAAACTTATATTCAGACATAAAATGTACAATCTGAAAATCGTCTATGAACTTGACTTGGATGATTAAATCTGAATAAAACTTAGACTAAGACAAATGAAATATTGCAATAAAGATTATACAAAATCTTGAAATTGAATCGGAATAATACAATATTCAGTTTTGATTTTTAATGAAAATAGATAGAAAGATCACGATATAGAATCTAATTTTCCTACAGGGCCATTTACAAAAGTTTATACAATGCCAACACTCACCCAAATACAATGAATTCAAAGTAACTATTTCGTCTTACCTATCTTTTCGACATATGATTTGCTTTGAGTTACTAAGGGGAGGGCACACTATACGCACTGAACACTTTAAAAAACAATACACTGTGTTGCTTACGAGAGTGAGAGAGGTGAGGAGATGAAAATCATAAGGTTGGTAATCTCTATCCCTATCTATCTCCCTAAACTTTGTATTGCCTTTTTATGAAATTCACCAACTTCCAGAAACTTCCCGGACTAAGGTCTGGAAGTGTGGGGGCCAGACAGGGCGCCTGAGTTGCCAAGTATATCTCTCCCAAACGCCACTCACGCCTAGACAGACGGCCCTCTCAGTCAGCTAGCTCCGACCACCCTTTGTCCCTGAAATAAAAAAAGATAACATCGTATCAGCAGGCATTCGCGAGATTTCTAAAGCATGTGGTAGAGAATTTTCCAAACCAAATGTTACTGAGCATTCTCTCACAAACATGACGCAACACCTGATAAAACATAAAAATCTTGTTCATATCTTGCACT
>NC_090733.1:81860428-81862928 GCF_036898095.1 Palaemon carinicauda | reverse complement strand
TTTACGTCAGAGAGTGAATGGAGGATGTAAACATTAGGGTGTAGTGAAGGGAGTGGTAAAGAATAGAGGGTTTAGCATGAATGAAAAGAGAGATCTGTATGAGAAAGTGATTGTACCAACTGTGGTGTATGGATCAGAGTTGTGGGGAATGAAAGTGACGGAGAGACAGAAAATAGATGTGTTTGAGATGAAAAGTCTGAGAAGTATGGCTGGTATATCTCGAGTAGATAGTGTTAGGAATGAAGTAGTGAAGGTAAGAACGGGTGTAAGAAATGATTAAGCAGCCAGTTTGGATATGGATGTGTTGAGGTGGTTTGGCCATAATGAGAGAATGGAAAATGGCTGTCTACTAAAGAAAGTGATAAATGAAAGTGTTGCTAGGAGAAGTACAAATGGAACTTTAAGGTTTGGGTGGATGGATGGAGTGAAGAAAGCTCTGAGTGATAGGAGGATAGATGTAAGAGAGGCAAGAGAGCGTGCTAGAAATAGGAATGTATGGTGTACGATTGTGACACAGTTCCGGTAGGCCCTGCTGCTCCTTCCGGTCGCCCTGGATGACCGAAGAGGTAGCAGTAGTAGGGGATTCACCGTTATGAAGCTTAATCGGTGGTAGATAACAGAGGAGGGTGGGCTCTGGCACCCTATTAGTACCAGCCGAGCTCAGTTGAGTCCATTGTTAAGCTGGGAGGAGCGTTGAGAGGAATGGTCGCCATTTTTTCATTTGTTTGATGTCGGCTACCCTCCAAAATTGGGGGAATTGCCTTGGTATATAGATAGATAGACTAATATTACTGTTATCATTATGATTATTGTCGGGAATTTCGAACTGATCACTCGAAATTCCCGCCATTTAACTCCACCTACGTTCCGTCAAATTGGAGGGAGGGTTGAGAGAACTCACGGGCGAATGAATGAGGTTTAAGACGAGACTGTTTTAGAACCTAGAGAGCAACCGCCTGGTAGGGGAGGCGCTGAGGCTAAAGAAATCGAGCATTTGTAATTTATGATTAAGAAATTTGATGTCAATTTATTGTAACATGATGAAAAAATCCCATCTAGAAATTTAGGTTAACAGAAAAAACGCAGGAACAAGGTGACGCTGTGGGGTGCAGAGACCAGCTCTCCCTCTTTGATCCGACGTCCTCAGTTGAAGTAAGTCCTTAATTGTACTCTCCCCCCCCCCCCCCCCTATTGTACCCAGGTCGGTTTCCATATAGGTTTTGCTAGTGTTCTGTAAAATTTGTATCTATGAATATTTCATCGATCCTTGTGATTGGGGATCAGTGTTGTCTTGTAAATTACGCGACAAGGCCTCGGTATGCCGTTTATCGAGGTAACCTACTAAAAGATGAATTAATTTTGCTTAATTTTGAGTCCGGTGCGGACTTAGTTTTTTTTCAAGTAACGCACGTGGTCATTTAGTCAAGTGTCTCCTTTGTATGTCGAGTAAAGGTTTAATTATGTATTTCCTTCATAGTAAATGATTATTTTTGTAATAAACTTGTTAAAATATAGCTGTATTCTACTTAATTCCTGAAGGGTTTTGAGAGGCTAGCCTCTTCAAGGCCTTGCGATCCGCCCAGTACATCGGGCAGATTTGGTAAACTGGTGAAATTTCACAACAATTATTATTATTATTATTATTATTATTATTATTATTATTATTATTGTTATTATTATTATTATTATTATTATTATTATTATTATTATTATTATTATTAGGTTTTCCAGAAAACGAGATCTATTGGAAAGTAAAGTTTTTAGTAAAAAAGTCCTTGGAACTATCTCTTAATTATTAGTACTATGAAAATTGAAATATACCATATCAAGTGCAGCAGATATTTTTAAGTGTTTTATTATTTGTTTTCTTATTCTTCCTACGAGTAACACTGACGTTCCATACCCCCATCACAGTCTCCGGCCACATCGTCTCCACAACTATCAAATTTATAGAGATCCATTACTCAGTTAACTGACCAGGCAGCAACGTACAGCTCATCAGTTTTACTCATAACAACATTACGTCTCGTGAAAACATATCGAATGAACGAACTCTTCTACGGATATCCTTAGATCCTTGCAACTCTTCTAAGTACATATAAAAGATATAAAAAACACGAATGAACAATTCACATACCCTTAGAACTTTACAACTTTTCTATGTACATATAAAAGAGATACAAATGCACAGTAAATAGGATTAGATATGATATCATATACCAAATAAATACGCTAACAATTCAAGCTGATTTTCCTCATTTCCACGAATCTCTATGAACAAGTTCGGTTTCTGCTTCCCTTGCCTTAGATATGGTCGTTCGGTGAGCAATATATTGTATGGATGACTCCATTTCTTTTCCCCGTTCTCTTCTTGGGATTCCACATGTATTTTAATACCGGGAAAATATCACAATTTTCGGTTTTTCCAAAGGTATATTACGTTATATTTCACGTAAGATCAATAAAAATGTTTCAATTATATTAATATAATTGACTTGCT
>NC_090733.1:81855428-81857928 GCF_036898095.1 Palaemon carinicauda | reverse complement strand
TAACATTGATTTCAACATTCACTGAAAACCATTCTAAACCAATGTATATATAAATTAAAATCCAGATGAATATAGTTTAGCCAATGTCTGGTATGTCGTGTGTCACAAAAACTGCCATGTTACTGATGAACGGAATAATTGCGTGAAATTAACATTTCAAAAAGAACCTTGTAATTGGTTGAGGATTAAAAATTAAAAACCACTTTGGGATCATTATTAATTAATATTATGGGTGAACTAATTGTGGAATTATTTTTTTAAATATTCAAGAGCAGCAAGAATTAAAAGAACTGAGCTAAAGGAACTAACTGATTTTTTCTCAAAAATATAAAAACTCATAGGAAAAAATAGCTGTTTAAAAGATTAATAAGAGCGTTAGTTATCAACCATATTATATGAAGGTGTTCTTTTTAGCTGTAATGTGTTTCCTATATAAGATAATTGACATATGTGATTATAGATTGACAATAGATACTACCTTTGCAAGAAAAGAAATATTGCTTGTGTCTCTTTTCTATATTCATTGAGCCTTTTATACTTGACAGACATTTTGCTTCCTACTCTACTCTTTGCAATTATGTTAAGAGAGAAGATTGCTTACACATTAAAAATGTTTGCCTGGATTAGTGTCCTTTATAATGTATATTCATATATGCCTGATATGAATAGTGTATATATGATATAAGAAATAGTTGACCACATATGAGCCAGATGTAATGAAACAACGTGAACGATATAGGACCAATATAGAAAAATATCTTTGTATTGGAATATATTCACTCAATTGCCACTCGAATGTTCAATTTATTGAGCAATTGTATCTAATTCTGTTTTTCCGTTTGTTATTTCTCCATTCCGAACTTCTAAACCTCGTGATTCGAAAGCCAGTGTGATTCCTTACTAGCTATGAATAATTCAGTCACATTGATAGGCGTCTTCTGGAATTGGCTAAAAAATATCCGACTATTGTATGTGTTTCATGTGTTTTCTTTTCCTTTTAGCTTCAGGACAAGAAGATAATCAATATTAGCTGTGACAGAAACCGGGGTATTACTACTAATACCAATGATAATAGTAGTAAAATCAAAATAGATTTATCCCGAATTTTGGCAATTAATGAAAGCGCATTTTATTATCGCTATGATGTTATGTAGTTAATACTATCGGAAGAAAATATATATTCATAAAATCTTGCTAATGATGATTTTCTCTGTACCAATTTTAGGCGTATCTCAAATTGTTAGTCGGCAAATAGGTAAAAACGGAAGAAAAATTTTAAGATATTACAATAAAAAAAAAATTAAAAATAAAAACACAAAAATTCTAACAAAGTAATGGCGAATGAAAGCGGTAGCCTAAATGATAACGCTGGTTTACAAAGAAATTGAGGCAAGCAAAAAAATCAAATTTTTACCTAATTCGGGGGTGCTGAATTCAAATTTGAAATCTGTTTTTACTCATCACCTCTAGTTGTTTTTAGATATGCATAGTGTGCATTTTGTGCACATATGGTACATAAAGGCGTATATGCATTCAGGGTTAATTCTAATATTGTGAGACCTATGGCTTATTTTTTAGTTATTATGCACTAAATGTAAGTGATTGCATTACATTATATTCATATAATTATATATCAAGACGGATTTTATGCAATTAGGCAGCAGGTCTCAATCCACACTCAGTAGTGCTGTGGCAGTCATTGGAAGAGGTTGTCTCGCCAATGGCTTCAAGCACGTCAAAACATCGAGGATGCCTCAACAAGGCCAATTCTTTCTGTTACGTGTATGGGGAATTCACAACAGTTGCACAGTGTCGAACCATCACTTCCCTCCTTGGAACCACCTACTTTCACTATTTTGACTGTAAAATTGGTGATCAGGACAAGTCTTGAGCTCCACACAATTGTTGTAAACCCTGCTACAATGGACTAACTGCACGGTTTAATGGCAAGAAAGCGGCTTTCAACTTTGCAGTCCTGATGGTTTAGAGAGAGCCACGAAGCCACGCAGATGATTATTATTTTTGTTTAACTAATATAACTGGTTTCAATGCATCTTCTAGGAAAAAGATGAAATATCCCAACCTTCCATCTGCTATGAGACCCGTTCCCCATTCAGATGATCTTCCTGTACCCACATCTCCAGTAAATAAGGATCTTCTTTCCTTATCGGATGAAGAAATGCCTCCAAGGGAAGATTCAGCCGAGTCAATATCTTTGGAAGATATTGAGTCTACATATTCAGAAACAAGTGGCAACGAGCCACATTGGATCACGCAAGAAGACCGGAATGATCTTGCTCGTGATTTTGTATCTGTCAAAACAGCAGTCAGAGCTCTTGGCTTCTCGGCTTACACAGTTGAATCTAGTCCAGGAAGATGTAAGGATCACCAGTTTCAGGAATCGGAACAATGACCTTGCTTCCTTTTTTGACATGGAAAACAAGTTGTGATACTGCACAAACATACCTGGCTTGTTCACGTCCCTTGGTTTGCCACATAA
>NC_090733.1:81832928-81835428 GCF_036898095.1 Palaemon carinicauda | reverse complement strand
GCAATAGCTGTTCGTCAATTGTCAAACTATATGTTGGTATATAGGCACCTCTGCAATTTTCAACAAATAGGTAAAAAATGTCTCTAATGTGGGTAAATTTGTCACTTTTGATCCTCTCTGACCTTGTGCTTCTGTTGTCAAACCTAATGAATCTATGTATTTTCTTGTAATCACTTCTAGACATGGTTTCTCCGAATATTTTTGGTCCATAGGTTTTATTCCACAAAAAATCTGCACTGTGAGCTTTTCCGTACACTCCCCTTGCATATGTCAAAGCAATGTAGGCCTCAAACTTTTCTAAGGATAACACCCAGCTTTCATCGTGATTTTTTCCTTCACTGATTGTCCATTTATGAATTTTCCGTAGCATAGTTTCATCAATGAAGATTCTCCAAGCAGAATATGGGGATTCTGCAGCTACATTTTTCACAGTTTTTGAAATACCAGAAGTAGCTTTGAATACCTGACTTTGGCTATATCTTCCTTTCCGAGATGATGATAAAGGTTCCCAGGCAATCCCATGCCGTGTAATGATGGTATTTCTATCTGTAGAAGTGCTTGCTTGTATATCTGATGAGGTACTTGCTTGTCTAGTGGATTCGTCTTCACTATCTTGATAGTCATCAGAATCTGATGAGCTTGAAGAAACTTCTTTTTGTGGTAAAAACTCATTTTCACTACCATCACTTGAAACTTCATCTTCTGATTGGAAGATAATATTCAATGCTTCTTCTACAGTATAGAAATCTTTATTTCCCTTACACCGTGAAGCAGCCATCTCTAATATATTCAGTATGACTACCACTAAGCTAATATGAATGATGAGTGCTTAGTAACTGTTTCCTTTGCCAAGGATCACGAAACACAGAATTCTCAAGGATATTCAAGTCAGGAATAACAAGTCTGAAAAGAAATTCACAAATATATAGTATACCTCATACTGAAAGTCATTATATAGATATGTGTGTGTGTGTGTGTGTGTATAAATAGATAGATATATAGATAGGGGACACAAACACAAATATTATTGCTTGTGAGGAGTTTTTAAATGAATTTACCATATAAATAGCCTAGGTGTCAAAAACGACACCTTGGCCATTTAAGGTAAAACCTCAAATATCAGCTATTCCACTGAATATTTTTAAAAAAATTAGGTCTGTTAAGCATCTTTTTAAAAAATTTAATAATTGTCTATAAAACTCAGCATTGAGCCAAAATCAGTTATTCCATACTAATTAGTTAAAAATTTGAAGGTGTCGAAAACGACACCTCGGCCATCCTAGTGTTAAAACCGATAGAAACACAATACTTCCGCTGTAATTATCCACAGGAGACTTCTTTCCACTGATGATGCTTTCCTCATGAAATACATTTTGTTAATAGAATGTATAGCAGTCTGAGGAAAAGATATTTTGAGCAGTAATTAGATGATTAATTCTGCTTTCATTATCAGAATGTGTCGAGTTTATATTTGACAAAATAATCCTGCTCAAAGATATTTTGAGTTACAAATAGAGGATTCATTTTATTTCAATCATCTTATCGTGTAGAGTTCACCTTAGACAAATAATTCATCTTTGAAAAAAAAAAAAAAAAAAAAAATCTCGACAATAGGGAAGAAAAATAATTTCTTTGGAATATAGTAATTATTTGAAGGATATTTCAATCAATAAATAAGGGATTAACCCGGGTGGTCTTATCTTAATATGTCGCGTTCACTGTAACCGAATAATTCACGCAAAAACAATTAAAAATCTTAACAAACGGGTAGAAAAACATGTACCCCAAAACATAGGGGATCTTTAGTAAAAACATCACGCCATATAAACACTTCCATGCTGTCAATCGATCTGTTCTCAATCATAATCATCATAAACATTCGTTTCTTATCCAAAAATTCATCCACTGGCTTTTCATCTGATTTGCACTAACGTGTAATTCAGATAAACTTTTCGACATTACCTTCACTCTAGCAACCATAAATAGAAATGTTTTGCTCTCTGAAATAATTTGTTTACAAAATAGTTTCAAAAAGAATTATCAAAACTTTTTAGCCAACAAGTTTTCGAAAAAGAACTTGGTTAATTATTCTTAGCTCCCTAACCGTATCACTCTTTTGACCTTCTACATTTATAGGATTAACCATTCTACTTAAAAATTGCCTCAACTGTTTTATTGGTTGACCAGGCAACAGTTTTAAACAAACAATGCCACAATTTAGCAAACACGAATAAAACTGACTATAAGTTTGTTATTAAGTTTGATTCAGATCGCAACAGATAGTTATTATTATTATTATTATTATTATTATTATTATTATTATTATTATTATTATTATTATTATTATTATTATTATTATTATTATTTCACTGCAAGGGCAGGGAAACTTACTTTTTTTATTTTAAAGATGTTTCTTCTCCCCCCTGCTGTCAAATCTTCAATTCGATTCATCTCAGTCATTTTTGGGCCAAATGACCTGAAATTTGGTACACAGGTCGAG
>NC_090733.1:81809232-81816732 GCF_036898095.1 Palaemon carinicauda | reverse complement strand
GAGGTTCAGAAGGAACCCATTGGTAATAAAAAATGATTTTAGAAAATTTTCTTCCTCATGAAACCCCAGATAAGTTGAACATACATGATAACATCTATATAACAGTGTTTTTATCGAATTAATTTTGTAGATTTCTGGTTCGGAGCTTTAAAAATGAGTGCTTAGTCCTGTAAAAGTGTTTTTTTCGAAATACTGAGGTCTCAAAGGTATTATGTTTCCGAGAGACCAAGACATCGAGAAAAGGCAAAGAATCATCCTGTTCATTTTCTTTCGTAAATCTTATGTTATGATGCTTTGTATTTAAATAATCTAAAAACTGGCTTATATGATCTAAATTTTTGAAAAGTAAAAATGTATCGTCTACATATCGACGGTACAAAAAAGGCTTAAAATCCACAGGACAACCATTCAACCATTTCCCTTCACAATAACATAAAAATATATTTGCCAAGGTTGTTCCACACGGCGATCCCATTGCTACTCCATCTACCTGCTCATATAACTTGTTATTAAACATGAATGTGGATGTAGTGGTAGCTAGTTCTAATAGTATTTTAAATTGTTTTTTACTGAAACCTTCGAAAATGTCCTCTGGGTTAGGGAAAAGCTGTTCAAGAACTATCTCCAGTGTTTCTCTTAAAGGAATGTTAGTGAACAAACTTTCAATGTCGAAGCTGCACATAACATAGTTATTTGCATCTCCGACAGAATTAATCAAGTCTACAAATTCATAAGTATTTTTCTGGGTATATTCATTTACTGTGAGAGGGGCAAGCTTAGTTACTAGATGTTTTGACAGATCATAGGAGCAGGTATTAATAGCGCTGAGAATTGGTCTCAGAGGAATACCTCTTTTGTGAATCTTTGGGGCACCATACATAATACCAGGTTGCGTTCCTGTTGCCATTATTGCTGAAGCTGTTTCGTCTGACAATATGCCATCCTTCTTCCATTTACGAACCCTGTAGTTAATCTTATCCTCCATATTTAAAGTTCGAATTAAGGGGTCCTCCGACACCAACTCTCTGAACTTAGACCTATTTTTTAAAATATCTTTCATTTCCCTTACATAATCAGCTTTATCCAGTATTACAATCCCATGACCTTTATCCGATTTACTTATGATTATAGTTGGGTCTTTACCTAGATTTCTCAAGATTTCAATATCCTTCTTAGAAAAAAATGGGGGAAAAAAAACTTTGTGTGGTTTGAAATTATAGAAAGTTCTGTATGCAATGTCCTGTATGGCTCGTTTAAAGCCACATATATGGTCACCATGTGGAACCTCCTTGTCAAGGTACGAATACAAATTTTCAAATGCTAAAAAATGTCTATAAAAATTTATGCGAAAATTAGGCAGTTTAAAGTTCAATCCATATGCTAGTAGTCCTTCTTCCTTAGGTGATAGTTTTCGACTGGAGTGATTGAAAATAACTTTATTAGGGTCAAGTGAATCTAGAGAGTTTGTTATACTTAAAAATTTTAGTTTCTTTTCGTGGGTTTTTATAGTCTTAGTATTAACATTACAAACATTTTTAGAGATATAAGATTTAAAACAATAATAATCTAAAAAACTTACAGTAGTGTTTAACTCAGTATCTAGTCTTGTTTTTTCCTTTCCTAAATTCTTTATGGTTTTAATTTTATGATTGATTTCTATGGTCAGAAGTTTAAATTGCCATTTTCGATACAGTTTAGAATTAAGTAAATTACGTTTATACAGCTTAAAATATAAAAATTTGGGTAAGATTTCATAGCTTTTACATATTTTAAAAATTTTTAAGTCTGCTTCATTCTTCCTTAATTTAATTGCAGTTCTTTCCAGTTTCCTGAATAGTTGCAGTCCTTGACGGCCATATCTTGTTAAAATTATAGTTGATAGATGGGTTCCTCTTCGGAATTGCAATTTAAGTAGGAATAAAATAGTCAATGCTGCTTTCATCATCCTTATTCGGGAGCTTTCGACATAACTTATGTCATCTTCAGCCTATCTGCAATTATCATATGTAAAATTAATAAAATTAATAAAATCATCCTAAGTACATAGTTAGGAAGATACACTTTCATGAATTGATCAACTAGTTTTAAAATCAACCAATCAAGGAACCTAAAACCTTAAAAAAAGACTTATTACACACAACTATATAAAAGACTTAATAACTAATATAACTAGTCACCCACAGGAGATGATGACCACCCATCCAGACCAGCAACCCACAGACCAAACGGATCAATGGATCACCGGTAACTGAACAGGTAAGTCCTCATTCAAGCTGGGTTTTGTCTTAGAAATATATGAAGACTCCAAGATTCTCAGCTGGCCGACGTTACTATGTCTGTCCGTAATTTTGAAATTTTTAATAGAAATAGCATGACCAGATTTAAATGCATGGTCATAAATAGCAGAAATTGGTTTTTTACTTAACGGTATTTTGGTTCTTACCGATCTCCCCATGTGCTCCGAAATCCTACACTGAAGCTGTCTAGATGTGCTTCCAGTGTAGCACTCATTACAGAGTGCACATTGAAAAGTGTATATGACACCGAAACACAAGGGAGTAGGTAGACTCTCCTTATATTTAAACAGTGAGCCAACAGAGAACTTGTTAGTAAAAATTTATTTTAAATCTATGTGGGGATAACATTTCCCCACAACACTCATAACCTCTGTTCTTAGTCTCTCCGAAACATAACCATAGTACGGAAAGGAGACATATAACTTTTTCTTACTGACTGTTTGAATTGTTAAATTTTGACTGTAAATTTTATCTAAAAACTTCTTGACTTGATTATAATAGAGGTTCAGAGGGAACCCATTGGTAATAAAAAATGATTTTAGAAAATTTTCTTCCTCATGAAACCCTAGATAAGTTGAACATACATGATACATCTATATAACAGTGTTTTTATCGAATTAATTTTGTAGATTTTTGGTTCGGAGCTTAAAAAATGAGTGCTTAGTCCTGTAAAAGTGTTTTTTCGAAATACTGAGGTCTCAAAGGTATTATGTTTCCGAGAGACCAAGACAACGAGAAAAGGCAAAGAATCATCCTGTTCATTTTCTTTCGTAAATCTTATGTTACGATGCTTTGTATTTAAATAATCTAAAAACTGGCTTATATGATCTAAATTTTTGAAAAGTAAAAATGTATCGTCTACATATCGACGGTACAAAAAAGGCTTAAAATCCACAGGACAACCATTCAACCATTTCCCTTCACAATAACATAAAAATATATTTGCCAAGGTTGGTCCACACGGCGATCCCATTGCTACTCCATCTACCTGCTCATATAACTTGTTATTAAACATGAATGTGGATGTAGTGGTAGCTAGTTCTAATAGTATTTTAAATTGTTTTTTACTGAAACCTTCGAAAATGTCCTCTGGGTTAGGGAAAAGCTGTTCAAGAATTATCTCCAGTGTTTCTCTTAAAGGAATGTTAGTGAACAAACTTTCAATGTCGAAGCTGCACATAACATAGTTATTTGCATCTCCAACAGAATTAATCAAGTCTACAAATTCATAAGTATTTCTCAGGGTATATTCATTTACTGTGAGAGGGGCAAGCATAGTTACTAGATGTTTTGACAGGTCATAGGAGCAGGTATTAATAGCGCTGAGAATTGGTCTCGGAGGAATACCTCTTTTGTGAATCTTTGGGGTACCATACATAATACCAGGTTGCGTTCCTGTTGCCATTATTGCTGAAGCTGTTTCGTCTGACAATATGCCATCCTTCTTCCACTTACGAACCTTGTAGTTAATTTTATTCGCCATATTTAAAGTTCGAATTAAGGGGTCCTCCGACACCAACTCTCTGAACTTAGACCTATCATTTAAAATATCTTCCATTTTCCTTACATAATCAGCTTTATCCAGTATTACAATCCCATGACCTTTATCCGGTTTACTTATGATTATAGTTGGATCTTTACCTAGATTTCTCAAGATTTCAATATCCCTCTTAGAAAAAATGGGGGAAAAATCTTTGTGTGGTTTGAAATTATAGAAAGTTCTGTATGCAATGTCCTGTATGGCTCGTTTAAAGCCACATCTATGTTCGCCATGTGGAACCTCCTTGTTAAGGTGTGAATACAAATTTTCAAATGCTAAAAAATGTTTATAAATATTTATGCGAAAATGAGGCAGTTTAAAGTTCAATCCATATGCTAGTAGTCCTTCTTCCTTAGGTGATAGTTTTCGACTGGAGTGATTGAAAATAACTTTATTAGGGTCAAGTGAATCTGGAGAGTTTGTTATACCAAAAAATTTTAGTTTCCTTTCGTGGGTTTTTATAGTCTTAGTATTAACATTACAAAATTTTTTAGAGATATAAGATTTAAAATAATAATAATCTAAAAAACTTACAGTAGTGTTTAACTCAGTATCTAGTCTTGTTTTTTCCTTTCCTAAATTCTTTATGGTTTTAATTTTATGATTGATTTCTATGGTCAGAAGTTTAAATTGCCATTTTCGGTACAGTTTAGAATTAAGTAAATTACGTTTATACAGCTTAAAATATAAAAATTTGGGTAAGATTTCATAGCTTTTACATGTTTTTAAAAATTTTAAGTCTGCTTCATTCTTCCTTAATTTAATTGCAGTTCCTTCCAGTTTTCTGAATAGTTGCAGTCCTTGACGGCAATATCTTGTTAAAATTATAGTTGACAGATAGGTTCCTCTTGGGAATCGCAATTTAAGTAGGAATAAAATAGTCAATGCTGCTATCATCATCTTTATTCGGGGGCTTTCAACATAACTTATGTCATCTTCATCCTATTTGCAATTATCATATGTAAAATTAATAAAATTAATAAAATCATCCTAAGTACATAGTTAGGAAGATACACTTTCATGAATTGATCAACTAGTTCTAAAATCAACCAATCAAGGAACATAAAACCTTAAAAAAAGACTTATTACACACAACTATATAAAAGACTTAATAACTAATATAACTAGTCACCCGCAGGAGATGATGACCACCCATCCAGACCAGCAACCCACAGACCAAACGGATCAATGGGTCACCGGTAACTGAACAGGTAAGTCCTCATTCACGCTGGGTTTTGTCTTAAAAATATATAAAGACTCCAAGATTCTCAGCTGGCTGACGTTACTATGTCTGTCCGTCATTTTGAAATTTTCAATAGAAATGGCATGACCAGATTTAAATGCGTGGTCATAAATAGCAGAAATTGGTTTTTTACTTAACGGTATTTTGGTTCTTACCGATCTACCCATGTGCTCCGAAATCCTGCACTGAAGCTGTCTAGATGTGCTTCCAGTGTAGCACTCATTACAGAGTGCACATTGAAAAGTTTATATGACACCGGAACACAAGGGAGTAGGTAGACTCTCCTTATATTTAAACAGTGAGCCAACTGAGAACTTGTTAGTAAAAATTAATTTTAAATCTATGTGGGGATAACATTTCCCCACAACACTCATAACCTCTGTTCTTAGTCTCTCCGAAACATAACCATAGTACGGAAAGGAGACATATAACTTTTTCTTACTGACTGTTTGAATTGTTAAATTTTGACTGTAAATTTTATCTAAAAACTTCTTGACTTGATTATAATAGAGGGTCAGAGGGAACACATTGGTAATAAAAAATGATTTTAGAAAATTTTCTTCCTCGTGAAACCCCAGATAAGTTGAACATACATGATAACATCTATATAACAGTGTTTTTATCGAAGTAATTTTGTAGATTTTTGGTTCGGAGCTTAAAAAATGAGTGCTTAGTCCTGTAAAAGTGTTTTTTCGAAATACTGAGGTCTCAAAGGTATTATGTTTCCGAGAGACCAAGACATCGAGAAAAGGCAAAGAATCATCCTGTTCATTTTCTTTCGTAAATCTTATGTTACGATGCTTTGTATATAAATAATCTAAAAACTGGCTTATATGATCTAAATTTTTGAAAAGTAAAAATGTATCGTCTACATATCGACGGTACAAAAAAGGCTTAAAATCCACAGGACAACCATTCAACCATTTCCCTTCACAATAACATAAAAATATATTTGCCAAGGTTGGTCCACACGGCGATCCCATTGCTACTCCATCTACCTGCTCATATAACTTGTTATTAAACATGAATGTGGATGTAGTGGTAGCTAGTTCTAATAGTATTTTAAATTGTTTTTTACTGAAACCTTCGAAAATGTCCTCTGGGTTAGGGAAAAGCTGTTAAAGAATTATCTCCAGTGTTTCTCTTAAAGGAATGTTAGTGAACAAACTTTCAATGTCGAAGCTGCACATAACATAGTTATTTGCATCTCCGACAGAATTAATCAAGTCTACAAATTCATAAGTTTTTTTCAGGGTATATTCATTTATTGTGAGAGGGGCGAGCTTAGTTACTAGATGTTTTGACAGGTCATAGGAGCAGGTATTAATAGCGCTGAGAACTGGTCTCAGAGGAATACTACCTCCCATCTGCCGCAGTTTTGCTACTACCACTTCAGATTCGGGGCAACCGCGAAGAAATGTGCCAAGGATTGTCAGTGGCCAAAAAACGTGTAAGTAGGCCATCGCTTGTGGCGGTGGCCTCCCATGTTTCTAATCTTTTCTTTTTACAGGATGCAGGAACGGGCATGCGATTTTTGGTAGAGACGGGTGCTTGTCGTTCTCTTTTGCCAAGGAAACTCTTCAAGGCACGACGTAGTCTGTCTACATCTGCCGACGTCCGCTTGGTAGCTGCCAACGGATCTGCGATACCCACCTACGGTTACGAGAACCTCACATTATCGTTAGGAAACGGTAAATTCAATTGGAAGTTTCTCGTTGCTGACGTCACAATGCCAATCCTCGGTGCGGATTTCCTCTCTCATTTCCACCCTCTGGTCGATGTCGCCCACCGACGATTGGTCAACGCAGACTCGTACGTGTCGACACCTCTTTAACCCGCCCCTTCTAACCTCGCTCTCCACATCAGCGCACCCACGGATGCCTACGCCCACCTCCTCACATCGTACCCGGACGTTTTCCGTCCAGAACTTCGCCAAAACCCACGGTTCCTGCCAAGCACGGTATTTATCGCCATATCAAGACGACGGGACCCCCAGTCTTCGCAAAATTCAGACGTCTGGCACCGGAACGATTGGCAGCCGCCAAACAGACGTTCGCCGAAATGGAGGAAATGGGCCTTTGCCAAAAGGCCTCCAGCCCATGGTCGTCACCCTTACACATCGTTCTGAAGAAAGACGGCTCCCTCCGTCCGTGCGGGGATTACAGGCGCCTGAACATGCAAACAGAACCCGATCACTACCCCCTCCCAACATTGCCGACGTGACCTCCTACCTGCACAAAGCGAAGGTTTTCTCTACGCTCGACCTCCTGAAGGGTTATTATCAGGTGCCTAAGAACCCAGAAGACATTCCCAAAACCGCCATCATCACTCCGTTTGGTACATACACCTTCAATTACTCCTGTTTTGGCCTTCGTAATGCTGGGGCAACGTTTCAACGTCTCATGGATGGCATCTTAGGG
>NC_090733.1:81794232-81796732 GCF_036898095.1 Palaemon carinicauda | reverse complement strand
TGCAACACATCCACGAATGAGTTCGAAATGAACAGTGTAGCCCAAAGCTAAAATTTCCATCAGACTGAAAGAATAAAATAGATGGAGCCAAGAACAATGAAACTTTCTATAGAATTTGACGAAATGAAATTGCTGAGAGATTTGAAAGCCACTCGATCGAAAGAAGGGGAGAGAGCAACGCCTTGAATTCCAAAGAATTCACATAATTGTAATCATATTTTTTATATCGAATAGTAGCCAGGAAATTAAATTTACACTTTGATTTTCGAAATTCATTTCATTCTTATAGTATGCTGAATTTTTTGGAACATGTAAAGATCATAATGGACAATCATTACCTAATTTAGGATTTTTACCCCTTATTTGATTTACCAAATGTAAGAAATAGAAAAGGAAATGTATATTTGCATCTGTATAAAAACGTAAGAATTATTGTCAATAAATAACTAACTAACTGAATAATTTTTTTTTTTGTGGTGACAATAAAACGTTCATATAAAACATGTCACATATTTTTCATGCTACAATATCTTTTGGAATTTTAATACAAATTTTATTGAGCTGAGATGTTGTTCAAAACACCCCACTTGATACAATAGCAATTAATACAGATACTCTCTCCTCAAGAACGTGCAGTAATAGATTGCTTCTCCCGGAAGATTCACTCATATACAATGAATTATAGTGTTAGTAATTCCAAATATTTCTTTCATGTAACAATATACACAGAAACGTAAAAATTTAAACATTTATCTAAATACGATTAGTGTGATAGATATTCTTGTTTCCAGTTTTATTATGAACCAGTTTTAATTATTTCATATAATTTCCAGGTAATTCAAATTTTCCATTTCACTAATAATGTAAAGCATTTTGAAATGAGGTTAATATAGATTAGAAAAATTTCTTAAATTGTTTAATTTAATTCCACCCTGTTTACTGGATAGAATTATTAACAATTTCATGTGTCCCTTGGAGCATAAATTTACCACTGATTTTTGTTAATGCATTATGTTTAAAGATGATTAGTTAATGACTTTACTTAACGATATTTTGATTGGGATAAACATCTAGAGTGGAATAGACAACATTCAATCTAAAAAAATAAATAAATGAATAAAATAAAATATAATATCAAGATGGGAATACGTGTTTTTAATTTTACATTTTGATAATTTTAGATTTTGATAATGAATGTATTTTGTTCGTCTCCTAATGCGATGGATTTACGTATGTAGACAGCCATTATAAAACCTGTATGCCATTTATCGCTATGCTAGACTCGACTAGATAGAACCCAAGACTATTTCTTGTTAGTAGGTATTGAATCAAATACTTCCATTTCTTTCTTTGAATCGAAATTCAGTGGTGCATCGTTTGATACTGATAGCATTACGAGGGACGTTCATTAGGATTATCATATCTAAATGAAATTGTACCTGTATATTGGTATATTAGTGTATAGGTTATAATATAATTTACAGCACTGAACACATATTGGTTCCCTTTTTACAGGTGTTAGATTGAAGTAAGGGGTGACTATGGACCCAGTCGAGTACCAAGTAGTATTTGAAAGGTTAGACGCTGAAACAGACTTTCGATGAGATTAAAATAAACAAATGGAGATTCTGCTTCATCATATGATGTTGTAAAACACTTGGATTACCAGTTTAAGTGTGGCCAAACATCTGTGGAAACAGCACCCAGTCCTGGACGGCTCCTTCTGCCATTGATGAAGAGATCATCCAGCAAGTATAGGCTTATAACTGTCGGGTAGTTAGCCAAAACTGTGAAGAAAAGTATAAGGTGTCTGCACGGTGAATTCCCCGTCTCCTTAATCTTTTTCAGAAGTAGGAACGAGTGGATTACTTAAGGGCTCCTTTGAACATGTATCAACAACACCAGGATGCCCTTTTTAACTGGCAAAGATCCTGAGACTGAAGCCTATTACATGCAGTGGAAGCTTTTTGACTCACCATCCTTAAAGAAGGCAAGAGTCAACCAATTCCATATTTTAGGACCAGCACAGAGTAGTGATGATGAATTTCCTAGCCAAGAGTACCACAATTACTAGGACTTACTATGCTTTACTACTGCGCAAATTGCGAGACTCCATCAAACTCAAAAGACGCAGTATGCTGACCAGACAAATTAGCCTCCTGCAAGACAATTCTCCAGTCCACAACTTTCATATCGCCTAGACAGAAGCACAGCCTTGTGGCTATGAAATTCTTCCCTAGCCCAATAATTCTTCTGAGCTTGAACCATCTGACTTTCATCTCCTTCTAACGATGATGTCAGTGGTTTTTATTTATTTTTTTTTTTCAAAGCTGGAGTCCTGGATTGAGGGTCAACCCACCGACTTTTACAATGTCTCCAGAGTTGCATAACCCGATAGGGAAAATGCATAACCCTGGGGGGTGCCTTGTAGGAAGTGGTTCAAGGGAAATTTTTAAGGAATGCCCCTTGTAGCTTCTTAATTACAGAACTGGCCATTGAT
>NC_090733.1:81779232-81781732 GCF_036898095.1 Palaemon carinicauda | reverse complement strand
AAAGAGCATAAGCAAATCAATCATGATATTGCATTGGAAAAATTTTGATTGATCTTACTTGAAATGAAACGTAATATATCTTTGGAAAAGCCGAAAACTGTGATATTTTCCTGGCATTAAAATACATGCAGAATCCTCAGAAGAGAACGGGAAAAGGAAATGGGGTCATCCATACAATAAATAGCTCACTGTACGACCATAACTTAGGCAAAGGAAGCAGAAACCAAACTTGTTCATAGAGATTCGTGGAAGTGAGGAAATTCAGTTTGAATTGTTAGCGTATTTATTTGGTATATGATATCGTATCTAATCCTATTTACTGTGCATTTGTATCTCTTTTATATGTACATAGAAAAGTTGTAAAGATCTATGGGTATCTGAATTGTTCATTCGTGTTTCTTATATCTCTTATATGTACCTAGAAGAGTTGTATTGATCCAAGCATATCAGTAGAAGGGTTCGTTCATTCGATATGTTTTCACGAGACGCAATATTGTTATGAGTAAAACTGGGGAGCTGGACGTTGCTGCCTGGTCGGTTAACTGAGTAATGGATCTCTATAAATTTTATAGTTGTGGAGACGATGTGGCCGGAGACTGTGATGAACAATCGTTTCCTAGCGCGGTTCAAGGGTGTGGAACGTTAGTGTTACTCGTAGGAAAAATAAGAAAACAAATATTAAAACACTTAAAATATCTGCTGCAACTCATAGGATCTATTTAAATTTTCATAGTACTAATAATTAAGGGATACTTCCAAGGACTTTTTTTCTACTAACAACATCACTTTCCAATAGATCTCGTTTTCTAGAAAATCTGATAATAATAATAATAATAATAATAATAATAATAATAATAATAATAATAATAATAATAATAATAATAATAATCTTTCTAACTATATACCAAGGCACTTCCCCCAATTTTGTAGCCGACATCAAACAAATGAAAAAATGGGACCTTTCCTCTCAACACTCCTCCCAGCTTGACGAGGGACTCAACCGAGTTGGCTGGTACCGCTAGGGTGCCAGCACCAAGACTCCCCCGTTATCCACCAGAGATGAAGCTTCATAACGCTGAATCCCCTACTAATGCTACCTCCACGGTCATCCACGGTGACCGGAAGGAGCAGCAGGGACTTCAGAAACTGTGTCACAATCGTTCGCCATTCATTCCTATTTCTAGAACACTCTCTTGCTTCTCTCACATATATCCTCCTATCACCCAGAGCTTTCTTCACTCTATCCAGTATCCATCCACCCAAAACATTGGCCTTCCATTTGTACTTCTCCCAGCAACTTTTACATTCGTCACCTTCTTTATCAGACAGCCATTTTCCATTCTCTTAATATGGCAAAACCACATCAACACACTCATATTCACTCCGGCTGCTAAATCATTTCTTACACCCGTTCTCACCCTCAATACTTCGTTTCTAACTCTATCTACTCGAGATCCACCAGCCATACTTCTTAGACACTTCATCCCAAACACACCCATTTACTATCTCTCCATCACTTTCATTCCCAACAATTCCGATCTATACATCACAGTTGGTACAATCACTTTCTCATACAGAAGTCTCTTTTCATTCATGCCTAACCCTCTATTATTTTTCACTCCCTTCACAACATTCAACACTTCGCATCCTTCATTCACTTTCTGACGTACATCTGCTTTCACTCTACCCTTTGCTACAACAGACCCTAAGTATATAATAATAATAATAATAATGATTTTGGGAATAAATTCCAAAGACTTTAAAATTAATCTGAGTACACTAAATCAGTAAATGTGTTGAGAAATTCTATTTGCTCAATTCTAGTTTGCACGTATCTTGGCATTTGCTTTGCAATGAATATGTAAAATTATTTGATTTGAAAATTGAAATTATGCACGTGCGGATAGGTATATGGCTTGACCAAAAATTAATGATTTTACTAACTGTTTAGAGAACCCATGACATACAGTTTTTCATGTCATTAATAAAAATTTCTAAATTTAATAGATAATAAACATCTTAGATGACAATTTCATTTGTAAAACCGAGTAGGTGAGCATTTGTTCAAAACGTCCCTGATAGGCGTTCTGCCGGACTGGGGTTCTACTTCCGCTCAAACTCTATAGTTTCTTGTAGTTTCTGCAACCTTGCCATCATGTGAGCCAAAAATTCGGGTTTTGGTGAATCTTCGAGGAATATATGCGATGAATTCAACAGCAGTCATTCCTAGGAAGGGGCTTAGGTGCTGATCATATGAATGTATGGTTAGTCTCTTAGCCATTGTTTTGCAAGATAGGGCAATGCCGCTGTCCTTTACCTACGCCATTCATGAGCGGCCTTTAAACCTGAAGCCAACTATCATTTGACGACATAGCTTAATAGCATGAAAGAGAAAATAAAGTACAAAACAGAACATTTTCTTATTACACATAATTACGACCCTTATAAGAAAGGATAAATGATATAATGCCGTTACCTAAACTACGTCTTGAGACATCTG
>NC_090733.1:81759232-81761732 GCF_036898095.1 Palaemon carinicauda | reverse complement strand
AAAACATGTCACTTATTTTTCATGCTACAATATCTTTTGGAATTTTAATACAAATTTTATTGAGCTGAGATGTTGTTCAAAACACCCCACTTGATACAATAGCAATTAATACAGATACTCTCTCCTCCAGAACGTGCAGTAATAGATTGCTTCTCCCGGAAGATTCACTCATATACAATGAATTATAGTGTTAGTAATTTCAAATATTTCTTTCATGTAACAATATACACAGAAACGTAAAAATTAAAACATTTATCTAGATACGATTAGTGTGATAGATATTCTTGTTTCCAGTTTTATTATGAACCAGTTTCAATTATTTTATATAATTTCAAGGTGATTCAAATTTTCCATTTCACTAATAATGTAAAGCATTTTGAAACGAGGCTAATATAGATTAGAAAAGTTTATTAAATGGTTCAATTTCATTCCACTCTGTTTACTGGATAGAATTATTAATAATTTCAAGTCTCCCTTGGAGCATAAATTTACCACTGATTTTTGTCAATGCATTATGTTTAAAGATGATTTGTTAATGATTTTACTTGGTCGATATTTTTATTGGGATAAATATCTACAGTGGAATAAACAACATTTAATCTAAAAAATGAATAAATAAATAAAATAAAATACAATATAAAGATGGGAATACGTGTTTTTAATTTTACATTTTGATAATTTTATATTTTGATAATGAATGTATTTTGTTCGTCTCCTAATGCGATGGATTTATGTATTTAGACAGCCATTATAAAACCTGTATGACATTTATCGCTATGCTAGACTCAACTAGATAGAACCCAAGACCATTTCTTGTTAGTAGGTATTGAATCAAATACTTCCATTTCTTTCTTTGAATCGAAATTCAGTGGTGCATCGTTTGATACTGATAGCATTACGAGGGACGTTCATTAAAGATTTTCCCTGACCCCCTTAGGATTATCATATCTAAATGAAATTGCACCTGTATATTGGTATATTAGTGTATAGGTTAAAAGATAATTTACATCACTGAACCCATATTGGTTCCCTTTTTACAGGTGTTAGATTTAAGTAAGGGGTGACTATGGACCCAGTCGAGTACCAAGTAGTATTTGAAAGGTTAGACGCTGAAACAGACTTTCGATGAGATTAAGAAAACTAATGGAGATTCTGCCTCATCATATGATGTTGTAAAACACTGGGATTGCCAGTTTAAGTGTGGCCGAACATCTGTGGAAACAGCACCCAGTCCTTGACGGCTCCTTTTGCCATTGATGAAGAGATCATCCAGCAAGTATAGGCTGCCATTTTGGAAGACCGCCTTATAACTGTCCGGTAGTTAGCCAAAACTGTGAAGACAAGTATTAGGTGTCTGCACGGTGAATTTCCTGTCTCCTTAATCTTTTTCAGAAGTAGGAACGAGTGGATTACTTAAGGGCTCCTTTGAACATGTATCAACAAGACCAGGATGCCCTTTTTAACGGGCAAAGATCCTGAGACTGAAGTCTATTCCATGCAGTGGAAGCTTTTTGACTCACCATCCTTAAAGAAGGCAAGAGTCAACCAGTTCCATATTTTAGGACCAGCACAGAGTAGTGATGACGAATTTCCTAGCCAAGGGTACCACAATTACTAGGACTTACTATGCTTTACTACTGCGTAAATTGCAAGACTCCATCAACCTCAAAAGACGCAGTATGCTGACCAGACAAATTAGCCTCCTGCAAGACAATTCTGCAGTCCACAACTTTCATATCGCCCTGACGACGGAAGCGCAGCCTTGTGGCTATGAAATTCTTCCCTAGCCCAATAATTCTTCTGAGCTTGAACCATCTGACTTTCATCTCCTTCTAACGATGATGTCGATGTTTTTTTTTTTTTTTTTTTTTTTTTTTTTTTTAAAAAGCTAGAGTCATGGATTGAGGGTCAACCCATCGACTTTTACAATGTTTCCAGAATTGCATAAAACGATGGGGAAAATGCATAACCCTGGGGGGTGCCTCGTAGGAAGTGGTCCAAGGGAAATTTTTAATGAATGCCCCTTGTAGCTTCTTAATTACAGAACTAACCTTTGATATCATCTGACCCCTCTTACCCTCTACCTTACCTGAGACAATATCGTATATTATGTCATGATACTCTTATTCAGTTTAAACTACGAAGTTTAGTCTTTCATTTGAATGAAATCCCCATTTATAGTTAACAGATATATATACTTTGGCCATTTTTTTAGCTATAGTAATATATGAACAATGGAATGCTAAAGGTTATTCCAGCTATTCCATGACCTGTTATGAATTATAGGTCATTATAACATCTCTGCCCCATTAATTTGATATTTTTGTAACTAAATATATCAATAGCTAATACAAAAGGATTAAGAAAAATCACAGCGTCTGGAATACTCTACTCTCCTCTAATTGAAATTTGCCTAAAATTCAGTGCAAGTACAGGAAGGGTAATATTGTAATCTTTTCTGTAGTTAAGCTAATAAATAATGAGAAAGAAAAAAATTCCG
>NC_090733.1:81749232-81751732 GCF_036898095.1 Palaemon carinicauda | reverse complement strand
GTTTACTTCTCGTCTCGTCTGGCACATTGGATCCCTTACAGTGACTCAAGATTTTAACTACAGTTTCTCTTAAGAACGATACAGTGTTTGTGCAGTGCACGGTTAGAGTGCCAGTGTGTTGCAGTGCTGTGTTGTATTATATTAGTGTCCATGCCGACATTTTTTTTAGGACATTTAAACTATGGCGCCATTTTTCTCCGCAGCCCCACCACACATCCTCCCTCTTTCATGCATCAATGGTGACTGAGGCCCGAGGCTCTCGCCCAGAGGCACGCTCACTCACCCCACCCGCCTCCACTCTGATCCCAACACACACTCGCTCATCTCACCCAACTGCCGCTTATTTCTCATGCTCACTGACAAACATTGTAATTTTTAACTATCCAAAGTGCTTTCTTTCGCTCACATACAGCGATTTGGATATTTTTCTGGCTCTCTACAGATTTCAAGCTTTCTTACGACACCAAACTCAATATGGCTGAGCAAGAAGAACAGCTAATTGATTTAATGGATCAGACAGAGGATTAGGCAGAGGATCAAACGGAGGGTCTGACGACGGACGAAGTACCTTTGCACCTCCCCACTGCTGATGAAGATACCAGCATCACTCTCCCTCCTCCCCTGACTCCCAATAGGTCAGGAGACCACAATAATGATATACTTCATCTCATCCATTTTCTACAGACTTCCAGCCTGCAAGAACAAGACCGGCAACGACAAGAGGAGCAGACCTTCAGACTACAGATGGAGCAATCAAGACAGGAAGACAACCAGCGGTTCATGTCCCTTTTCTCCTTGATATCAGGACAGATTGCGGCATCGCAACCCCAGCAACCTAACCCCATAATTGCACCTCCTGTTACACCTGTTCCCCTAACCCCTGACTTCTCAGTGCATACACCTACAACTTCTAGCAAGCCTACGGTCCATCCCCCACCTCTCTTGCAACAAGATGCAACGTATCAAGCGTTTCGCCAATGGAGACTGCGTTTTGAGGATTAGGCAGCATTAGTTGGACTTGACAGATTACATCAAACTTCCCAGCTGATTCACCTGAGAACCTGCATCTCCTTGGACGTCCAGCGCCTGCTTACGCATACACTGGGCATCCCTCCCAACACATCACTTTCCCTTACAGACGTGTTGGATACACTGCAGAAGCTCTTTCGCAGCCTTAGAAATGAAGCCTTACGACGCAGGGAATTGTTGTCCTGTAAACAAGCTGTCGGAGAATCATTTGCAGACTACTACGCACGCCTCAAGGATCTCGCTGATGAAGTGGACTTATGCACTGGCAACCCCACCTCTTGCACTGAACGGCAATTGCAGATGGTAATTTTGATGGGTGTGAGAGACGAAGAGTTAATACAACGCCTTATCCCCCTCCAACCCTCATCTACCCTCGCAGAGTTTGTGACATGCTGCTGCTCCTACGAATCTACACGTGCAACTGCATCAGCCCTGCATCTTCCCCTAGCTAAGTCAACGCAGTATCTACATACAAGAAGAACCAGCGTCTACAGAAGAGGACTTCTCATCGATCTCCTGATCAACATTCTCACCAGTCTCATAACAGTGACCCTTGTCAATATTGCTCTCGCAAACACGATTCCGGACAATGCCCAGCCACTGGTGCATCATGCAATAACTGTGGACGAACAGGTCATTGGCCCCGCACTCAGAAATGCCCTGCTAAGGAAGCTCAGTGCAATAGCTGCAAGAAACAGGGACATTTTGAGAAGATGTGTATGTCTACCAAGAAAAATCAGACTGGATATACAGCTTCACCTCCTACTACTAAGTCAAACACCAGCTGCCGTTTCGTGGGTGATAACTCGGGTAGTGAGTCCCCCACACCAGTCACTGTCTCTCTGTCATTTGGCGATAGATCATCACATATCCAGCTAATCCCCGATACAGGAGCAGACATCACAGTGATTGGCACCATACATTTGGATGCACTCGGCATTCCTCGGACAAGCCTTGAACCTCCACCCATGACAGAAGTCGTGACAGCAGATGGATCTCCCATGACACCGGCTGTAGGATACTTCCAGGCAAAACTTCGTCTTGGCAACAAGTCTTGCTCAGCAACCATACATGTTCATGAGGATATCCAGACTCCTCTCCTCTCTCGTGAACATTGCCGAGCCCTTGCCATAGTGTCACCGGACTTCCCAAAGCCTATCCTCAAGGTAACACATGTCAACAGATGCGCTCAGTTTCCTGCCTCCGCCATGACGCCACCTGCAGCTATTAAGGACTATTTTCTTCGGCACTTCAGCGACGTCCTCATATCCAAGAAGGATCTACAAACCCAGCCACTAAAGAAAATGGCAGGCCCTCCAATGAGGATTCACCGGAAACCTGGCGCTACACCCTTCGCTGTCCATACACCCAGGCCCATTCCGTTTGCTCTCAGAGATCAAGTGAAAGAAGAACTTGACTCCTTGGTGCAACAAGGAATCATCAGACCAGCAGGCGACAAACCCTCTGAATG
>NC_090733.1:81734232-81741732 GCF_036898095.1 Palaemon carinicauda | reverse complement strand
TTCCTGCTGAGTCTGGTTCAAAGAGGGACAGAACAACAGAGTTTTTAGTCTGAGTCCGTGTTGTTTGGCTTGGGGCAGAGTCTCCCTCGCTGACCTAACACTTACAAAGGGAGCTGAGCTCCCTTAGGTCACTGTCGAAGGTTTCTGTAGTTATGATTCCTTCTTGTGTGATCGACCAGACTAAGTCCTGTTGCTGTTCTCGGGGAGGATAAATCTTCCCTTGGGAGTTGCAACGCCTTCCTTGCTTTGGTGCTCTGGAAGCTGGCAGGTATTATACTACTGCGCTGGCCCTTTCCCTTAGATCTCCCTTAGGCTAAGACAGAGTTCTTGGCTGCGGGTGATCTGTCACTAAAGCAAGGTTGGCAGGACCCTCTTGTCCCTTCCCCCTCTATCTCCGTAATGGCCTAGCCATTACTGTACTGTACCTTGCCGGCCGGCAGAGCTGGCCGGCAGGGGTATTACTGTACCATATGTCATTCTACTTCTGGACCTAGTATAGGTTGGGATATGGATTGACTAAGCCCATTGCCGGCCGGCAGAGACGCTGGACGGCAAGGGTCTTATGTTTTCGAGTGCTGCCCGGACCTCTCTTGGTCCCTCATCCATGCCTGCCGGCAGAGCCGGACGGCATTGGTCAAGGAAGCCTGAATTAAGTTTCTCCCCTTCCTTATATGCACTCTTTCGGTTGCCGGGCTTGGGGGGTTGTGTACACTCTTATCCCGGCATCCATTCTATTTTCTTCTAGTGCTGTACCTGTCCCGGCAGCTGGCCTATGAGGCCGGCTGCCGGCCTGTGAGGCCGGCAGCCGGGCAGGGGTAGTCTTCTGGTTCTTTTGCTGCCGGCTGGCATCGGTCTTGTACCTTTGCCGGCCGGCTTATGTCAGTCCTTGTCTGCCGGTCACCAAGAGTGTGGCCGGCAGCTGGGTACTACCTTGTGTAGTTGCTGGCCGGCAATCATTGCCGGCCAACACTGGCTGTTGCTGGCCGGCAGCTGCTGCCGCTGGCACAGGCATTTGAACCAGAGGGCTGCCGCCCTATAGCTGTTAAGTAGTATACTTTAAAGCTAATTGTGGTGTGTGCCGGCCGGCAAAGGCAGGCCGGCACACATCCTCCTATACTGTACTAGTATTCTTCTGTATAGCATATACAGTAAGAAGAAAACTATAGTAAAAGTTTAGGTACAGCACTGTATCTTCTAACACTATTGTGTTTTCTTACACAGCCCTTTGCTGTTGCCCTCAGACAGGAAGCAGAGTTCTTCCCCGTCTATTATCCAGGATTTTTAAAAATCATTGCCTAGGTGTGAGCTCCACCTGTTTCCTCTGGAAACCTTGCATTGGTTACTCTAGTAGAGATAAACCATTTTTGATTTTATTATCCGGAAGGCTGCAACAATGGGTTGTGAGGGAAACACAAGTGTGTGTCTTTCATTTATGAATTGTTATGCTATAATATGCATATCCAGTGATACATAGTTCACTTGATACTCATGGAAATTTCTTCTCTTTACAGGAGGACCCTCCGAAGTGCGGAAATGTTTTCTGCAATGTCCGCAGCAAGAACCTCTGCGGACATGAGTGTTGTAGGAGACACGCAGCATGCGCTGTCTCCAAGGATGATCTCCAGTATTGGGACCCTCAGGTATGTACTGTATGCACTAACCTGATTACTGAGGCTTTTGATTCCCCTAGAACGGCGGAATCAAGGGATATAGCTAGGGAAAAGCTTCGTACTTGGGTAAGGGGCTTCAAGAAGAACACCTCTGGCCCTTATCTTCCAAGTGAGAAGATGAGGGCGTATCTTTTTCCCCAGGCATCAGCTGAGGCAGTGATTCCCCAGCCTCAAGAGGAGATCCTTCAAGATCAAGTCCAGGTGGACGAGGAAGTCGCAGATGCGATGCAAGACATCCAGTTGTGTGACAGGATGTCTGACCTGGACGATCGTTTGGAAGAAGACCTCCTGGCAGAAGGTCAGGATCAAGTTCAAACCCCGGATGTCGTAGAGGATGAGGTCGACGAGGTGTCGGCTACTCCGGTTCAGATACCGGAGCCTATCCCCTCAACATCGGCTGGCCTCCCAGTAGAACTGGGACAGGCCCTCTCTTCGATTGTTGGAATGATCCAACAAATGCAGAAGGAGAATCAGGAGAAGGCGGCTGCAATGGAACTGCGTATGCAGTCCCTGGCAGAATCACATGGGCCCCGGAAAAGGCTCAATGTGAAAGACCTTCCCATATGCTCAGATGCTAACCCATGGAGGTATGCTGAGCACATGCCGATGACGACTGGAAAGATCGTCATTTCGGATAAGCTGGGTTCAGTTCCCCTAGAGGAGGTAGAATTCTGGCCCAGCAAGGCATCATACCCGGACTGCTATGTCCGGCTGAGAAAAGAACCAGCTTCAAGGGAGGAGACAGAGCCGAAGGAGGTCATTGTTATGGACCACGCTAAGGCTCAAGCCCTACTTTCATCCTCGATGAAAGAGAGGGGCTTCTCGAATTCGAAGGTAGCTGCATTGAGCAAGAAGCTCCCTTCGTTTGTGTCCTCTCCTGATAGAGCCTTCCCCTTTTTACAGAAAGGGTTTGCGGCTGTCCTAAAGGCAGTCGAGGCCGGCAAGCCTTGCCCCTCCCTGGAGGAGTGTAAACCCTTGTCGCTGGCTCTACCTATGGACCACAAAGACTGGAAGGATGTCCATCTAACATTCTCAGTGGGAAAGTTGGAGGCTGATATTGCCGGACGGCAATTCGGCGAGGACCTCCCCAAGCTGTCCGAATCTCTTTTACGAAGAGAGTTCGAGACAAAAGAAAGACTGGCCGCCTCAATGTCTCATCAGACTACTCTCGAGACGATGGCAAGTGACCCCAAGGTCCATGAAATGTTCATGGTAGTGGCTAAGTCTCACTTAGCCACAGTGACGAAGGACCTTTATAACTTCGTCAAGGCAAGGAGAGCTTGCAGGGAGTTCGTGTTCACCGGGGCTTCGGTGAGACACGAGCCAAGGAAGTTAATCTCCTCCAACATTTGGGGAAAAGACCTTTTCCCTACCGATGTGGTCAAAGAGGTTGTTGATAAGGCCGCCGTGGAGAATAGAAATCTTCTCCAGAAGTGGGGCTTGGCTATCAAAAGAAAATCTTTCCCGGATGAGGGTCCTCAACCAAAGAGGAAGAATATGAAGACTAGGCTACCATCTCGGCCAGCCAAGCCTTATAGACAGCAACAGCAACTGCAATTGCCTTTGCCTCCAGTGCCCCAGATGGTGGCACAAACCCCGACTGCCTTTCAGTGGGTACCCCAGGCGGTGCCAGGTCAGTCAACCACATTCGCCTCAACGTTCGAAGGACAGTCTTCTTCCTTTCGTGCAAAACCTAGAGGAGCAGCCAGAGGCTCGTCTAGGTGCCCCTCAAGGGGAAGGGGATTCAGAGGTGGTCGTGGTCAGGGAGGCAAGACCTCAGGACGGCAGTCCAAGTGAAATGATACCGGTAGGAGGGAGACTGATGAAATTTTGGGATCGCTGGACCTTCGATCCCTGGGCCCAAAGCCTACTCAAGAATGGACTGGGTTGGAGCTGGTACAGCACTCCACCCCCATGCCTTCGGTTTTTCCAACACTCCACCCCCATTTTGGAGGAGTACGTTCAAGAACTGTTGGAGAAAAATGTGATCCGAAAGGTGAAGTCCATCAAATTCCAAGGGAGGCTGTTTTGTGTTCCCAAGAAAGACTCGGAAAAGCTCAGAGTCATTCTGGACTTGTCACCACTCAACAAGTTCATAGTGAATTGCAAATTCAAGATGCTAACACTGCAACACATAAGGACCTTACTGCCCAAGAGGGCATACTCAGTCTCTATAGACTTGTCAGACGCCTATTGGCACATTCCAATCAGCCGTCGACTCTCCCCCTACCTAGGGTTCAGGCTACAACGAAAACTGTACGCCTTCAGAGCCATGCCATTCGGGCTAAACATAGCCCCAAGGATTTTCACGAAGCTTGCGAGCGCAGCTCTCAAACAATTACGCCTAAAGGGAATTCAGGTAGTAGCCTACCTGGACGACTGGCTGGTGTGGGCAGCATCCGAGACCGAATGCTTGCAAGCTTCCAGTCAGGTGATCCAGTTCCTAGAGTACCTAGGCTTCAAGATCAACAAGAAAAAGTCTCGACTTTCTCCATCCCAAAAGTTCCAGTGGCTGGGAATCCACTGGGACCTTTTGTCACACAGTTTCTCCATCCCAATGAAGAAAAGGAAGGAGATAGCGGGCTCTGTCAAGAGACTTCTAGATTCCGAAAGGATATCAAGACGCGAACAGGAGAGGGTACTAGGCTCTCTCCAGTTTGCTTCAGTGACAGACCCAGTGCTAAGAGCACAGCTAAAGGATGCAACCGGAGTTTGGAGAAGGTATGCATCAAACGCGCGAAGAGACCTGAGAAGACCAGTGCCGCCTCGGCTACGTACTCTTCTCAGACCTTGGTCCCAAGCCAGACATCTAAAGAAGTCTGTTCTTCTTCAGCCACCTCCCCCGTCGTTGACGATTCACTCAGACGCCTCAAAGGAGGGATGGGGAGGTCACTCTCATCGGAAAAAAGTCCAGGGGACTTGGTCCAAGCTATTCAGGACCTTTCATATAAACTTTCTAGAAGCTATGGCAGTGCTCCTTACCTTAAAGAAAGTCTCCCCGCGTCACTCGATCCACATAAGATTGGTGACAGACAGCGAGGTGGTTGTGAGATGCTTGAATCGACAAGGGTCGAGGTCACCACCTCTCAACCAAGTGATGTTAGCCATTTTCCGATTGGCGGAAAAGAAGAAGTGGTACCTGTCGGCAGTTCACCTTCAAGGAGTCCGCAATGTGACAGCGGACGCTCTATCCAGGTTCACACCGATAGAGTCGGAATGGTTCTTAGACGCAGGATCATTTTCCTTCATTCTGAATCAAGTCCCAGAACTGCAAATAGACCTCTTTGCGACGAAAGACAACAAGAAGTTGCCCCTGTACGTGTCCCCGTACGAGGACCCCTTAGCGGAAGCAGTGGACGCAATGTCCCTCGACTGGAACAGATGGTCCAGGATTTATCTGTTCCCTCCTCACAACCTTCTGTTGAGGGTCCTCAACAAACTGAGATCCTTCAAGGGGGTAGCGGCAATAGTGGCCCACAAGTGGGCGAACAGCATGTGGTTCCCCTTGGCGTTGGAACTACAGATGAAGTTCGTGCCGCTACCACATCCAGTTCTGACCCAGCGAGTCCAGAAGTCGACTGTCTGCGCTTCATTACAGAAAACCCAGACCCTGCAGCTCATGATTTTCTCGCCCTAGCGGTGAGAAAGCGCTTCGGGATTTCGAAAGCCAGCATAGACTTCCTAGAGGAATACAAGTGCAAATCGACTAGAAGGCAATATGAGTCATCTTGGAGAAAATGGGTGGCCTTTGTAAAGGCAAAGAATCCGCAGGAGATCTCAACAGATTTCTGCTTATCTTTCTTCATCCATCTCCATGGCCAAGGATTGGCGGCTAACACGATTTCAGTGTGTAAATCGGCTTTGATGAGACCCATTTTATTTGCCTTCCAGATCGACCTAGGTAACGAGATCTTTAATAAAGTTCCGAAAGCCTGCGCTAGGCTCAGACCTTCAGCACCTCCAAAGCCCATCTCATGGTCTTTAGACAAAGTTCTTCATTTCGCCTCCTTGTTGAGCAATGAAGAATGTGCGTTAAAGGATTTGACGCAAAAAGTTATTTTCCTATTTGCACTCGCGTCCGGGGCCAGGGTTAGTGAGATCGTAGCCCTCTCGAGAGAGGCAGGTCGTGTTCAGTTCTTGGATGAGGGGGAGCTGAACCTGTTTCCGGATCCTACGTTTCTCGCCAAGAATGAGTTACCCACCAACAGGTGGGGTCCCTGGAGAATCTGTCCTCTGAAAGAAGATGCATCTCTATGTCCAGTAGAATGCCTAAAGGTCTATCTTCGTAGAACTTCAGACTTCAAGGGTAGTCAACTATTCAGTGGAGAAACATCAGGCTCAAATTTATCTCTGAATCAACTCAGAGCGAAAATGACATATTTTATTCGCAGAGCGGATCCTGACAGTACACCCGCAGGTCACGATCCGAGGAAAGTTGCCTCATCCCTAAATTTCTTTAATTGTATGGATTTTGAACATCTCCGTTCATACACGGGCTGGAAGTCTTCCAGGGTGTTCTTTCGCCACTATGCGAAGCAAGTAGAGGAACTTAAGAGATCTGTGGTAGCAGTGGGTCGTGTAGTTAACCCTACTGTTTAACTCTGCGAGGAACAGTGGTCTTAATTGGGACGATTAAGTCCAGGGTGAGTGTGTAGGTACATACTGTACTACAAACTAAATGAGGGCACCAAGTGCCCATATAGACTGTTCCTTCCTTCAAAGGTGAACCTTGCATAAGTTCAGACATGTGTGCCAAGCGTTTCTAACGCTAATGTGATTGATTTGTAATACAGATTTTTTATGACTTGATACCTTGGTATCTCATTAAAGTGGTGTTTAATGGTTTTTCTTTCAGATAAACAAGTTCTGTTTACTATCATACTTATGCTTAAAGTTTTGGGTTACCCTCTTTTATATAAATATATATATTTGTTGTTAACCTGTCTGTTTATTATCTGTCAATAAACTTGTTCTTGAGAACCTTGCGTCTCTTTCACCTGTGTCAATTTATTGGTATAATTGAGCATTTTAATTCTATGTATCTTATCTGGGATAATTCTGATAGAATTGTTCTGTCTTGCAAGCTATGTTGCATTGGTTTATGTAAGTCCCCTAATGGGAGGACTCCGTCCCATAAAGGGACGAGGGCGGTTTTATTAGTTTCTTCCTATGCGGATATAAACCTTTGTTCAATACAAGTATTGTGCGGATGACTGGTCAATATATTGACGCAGTGGTTCTATACAAACTATGCTTTACTTAATATAGGGCGAGACCACTATATTAGCTTACCTGGTATTCATACATAGATATATGTACTCTTCGAGACTTTCCAGAGTCTAGTAGGACTCTTCCCTGTAGGGGGCAGGAAGCTCTAACATAGTTTATAGTTAGTTGAAAAGATGTATAACGGTAACATCTTAGGTCTCTAGGTCTAGTCGACCGGGAATAAATATCTCCGGGGAGTACGGCACGTTCTGAGAATCCACAGATACAGTAATGCTCTGGTACACTTCCATCAGGACGACATGGCTTGAGCCCAAAAAACGGATTTTGAGCGAAGCGAAAAATCTATTTTTGGGTGAGATAGCCATGTCGTCCTGATGGACCCGCCCTTGCCTTTCTAAGAAAGGGATGTAGGACCCCTCCCTACATACAGTATCTGTAGCACCTCGTGTACGCTACAAGGAATACAGATGGCGCCAGGATTGGCACCAGGCACGCATACGAATCGGGGGATAGGGAAGCCTTGGGAGCGGCTCCCCTTTTTCTTTCCCGAATTCGTATCTCGTCAATCTCCCTCCTACGAGACGAATCTCTATTCAGGTCG
>NC_090733.1:81716732-81729232 GCF_036898095.1 Palaemon carinicauda | reverse complement strand
CATTTTGCAAGTGGTGTTGCCCTGTGAAATAAAAGTTAGTTTTTTGAAATTTCTCATTAATATGCTAGTATTCTTTATTATAAAAATTAAAGTATTATTTCACATATTATCAAGCAAAAAAGAAATTGGACGTAAGTTATAGATTCACTAAGAAATAGCTGAAATTCGTCAAAAATTGCCGAGCAGGATGTTGCCAAATGTCCATGTAAAATGTTAATAACATTAACAGAATAAATGTAATTAAACCTGTATATTGTGTATTGTTGCTTTTACCTTGTTGTTTTGTAAATATAATTTTTCCAGATAGAAAAATCATATATAAATAATTATCAAGAAAAATCAACAGGACTTAGAAATATTCTAGTGACAGGGTTATAATTCTGTAAATTATTGTGCATTGAAATTTTGTGCAGCTTTGATTAACGTTCAGAGGCAGAAAATGTGGAGTATCATTTGCAATTTAGCCATACACGTTCTATTATTTTTGCATTGTTGATAGTACTGCAGTCTAATGTATGCTAATTTTACCTTTGTGAATGGTGTATGGAATATTAATTGAAGTTTATATATTAGCCATTTGTTTTATTTATAGATACAATATATATTTTAGGTTCTAAGACAAAAATACTACTATTTGAAAAAGATATGTCATCTATAATCTGGAATATATTTCTTATTTAATTTTTTTCCAATCATCTCTGGTACCGTTGATTTTAAGCTACTTATACTTAGAAACACGATTATTTAATAGGAAATATGAATATTTTCATATTTCCATTAAAGAAATAAATCCATTCAACTAATGAAGTTTAAATTTTGATAATCATCATCGTCATCATAAGCATCATCATCACATCATCATCATCATCATCCTCTCCTCCTATGCCTATTAACACAATGGGCCTCGGTTAGATTTCGCCAGTCCTATTTTTTTTTTAATCGCATGTTCCTAAACTCTTTATAAAAAAATTAAATCCCTATTTTTGCATTCAAGTATCGAACTGAGATCATAAGAGGTAAGTTCATATAAAAATTTAAATATAAATATTATAACTGGATTTAACTACTGATGGATGACAGTAGAGTGAGTTGAATTGTATTAAAAAGAAAGAAAAAATATAGACCCTGTAATTAGGGTTTTAATTATTGGAATTTAGGTTATAATAACAAAGTGCGGGGACCTTTGAAGCAATTACTATGAAGTAGAATATAATAGGTTGAACGGCATTTAGATGATGGGACTTTGGATTATACAACCCAGTGCTGGGATCTTGAAAGCTATTAAATTTTTCGAAGGAAAAAAATACATATATGACAACTCCAAAAGAATATATTGTGAATAAGATTACGAGCGTAAAGCTGGAATAGAATATCTATATATATATATTTTCTTTGTATCATTGATATATTTGAATAAAAAAAATTCTTTAAAGAGCATAAGCAAATCAATCATGATATTGCATTTGAAAAATTTTGATTGATCTTACTTGAAATGAAACGTAATATATCTTTGGAAAAGCCGAAAACTGTGATATTTTCCCGGCATTAAAATACACGCAGAAGAGAACGGGAAAAGGAAATGGAGTCATCCATACAATAAATAGCTCACTGTACGACCATAACTTAGGCAAAGGAAGCAGAAACCAAACTTGTTCATAGAGATTCCTGGAAGTGAGGAAAATCAGCTTGAATTGTTAGCGTATTTATTTGGTATATGATATCATATCTAATCCTATTTACTGTGCATTTGTATCTCTTTTATATGTACATAGAAAAGTTGTAAAGATTTAAGGGTATCTGAATTGTTCATTCGCGTTTCTTATATCTCTTATATGTACCTAGAAGAGTTGTATTGATCCAAGCATATCAGTAGAAGGGTTCGTTCATTCGATACGTTTTCACGAGACGCAATATTGTTGTGAGTAAAACTGGGGAGCTGGACGTTGCTGCCTGGTCGGTTAACCGAGTAATGGATCTCTATAAATTTGATAGTTGTGGAGACGATGTGGCCGGGGACTGTGATGAACATTCGTTTCCTAGCGCGGTTCAGGGGTATGGAACGTTAGTGTTACTCGTAGGAAAAATAAGAAAACAAATATTAAAACACTTAAAATATCTGCTGCAACTCATAGGATATATTTAAATATTCATAGTACTAATAATTAAGGGATACTTCCAAGGACTTTTTTTCTACAAACAACATCACTTTCCAATAGATCTCGTTTTCTAGAAAACCTAATAATAATAATAATAATAATAATAATAATAATAATAATCTTTCTAACCATATACCAAGGCACTTCCCCCAATTTTGTAGCCGACATCAAACAAATGAAAAAATGGGACCTTTCCTCTCAACACTCCTCCCAGCTTGACGAGGGACTCAACCGAGTTGGCTGGTACCGCTAGGGTGCCAACACCAAGACTCCCCCGTTATCCACCAGAGATGAAGCTTCATAACGCTGAATCCCCTACTAATGCTACCTCCATGGTCATCCACGGTGACCGGAAGGAGCAGCAGGGACTTCAGAAACTGTGTCACAATCGTTCGCCATTCATTCCTATTTCTAGAACACTCTCTTGCTTCTCTCACATCTATCCTCCTATCACCCAGAGCTTTCTTCACTCTATCCAGTATCCATCCACCCAAAACATTGGCCTTCCATTTGTACTTCTCCCAGCAACTTTTACATTCGTCACCTTCTTTATCAGACAGCCATTTTCCATTCTCTTAATATGGCAAAACCACCTCAACACACTCATATCCACTCCGGCTGCTAAATCATTTCTTACACCCGTTCTCACCCTCAATACTTTGTTTCTAGCTCTATCTATTCGAGATCCACCAGCCATACTTCTTAGACACTTCATCCCAAACACACCCATTTACTATCTCTCCATCACTTTCATTCCCAACAATTCCGATCTATACATCACAGTTGGTACAATCACTTTCTCATACAGAAGTCTCTTTTCATTCATGCCTAACCCTCCATTATTTTTCACTCCCTTCACAACATTCAACACTTCGCATCCTTCATTCACTTTATGACGTACATCTGCTTTCACTCCACCCTTTGCTACAACAGACCCCAAGTATATAATAATAATAATAATAATAATAATAATAATAATAATAATAATAATAATAATAATAATAATAATAATAATAATAATGATAATAATAATAATAATTTTGGGAATAAATTACAAAGACTTTAAAATTAATCTGAGTACACTAAATCAGTAAATGTGTTGAGAAATTCTATTTGCTCAATTCTAGTTTGCACGTATCTTGGCATTTGCTTTGCAATGAATATATAAAATTATTAGATTTAAAAATTTAAATTATGCACGTGCGGATAGGTATATGCCTTGACCAAAAATGAATGATTTTACTAACTGTTTAGAGAACTCATGACATACAGTTTTTCATGTCATTAATAAAAAATTTAAAATTTAATAGATAATAAACATCTTAGATGACAATTTCATTTGTAAAACCAAGTAGGTAAGCATTTGTTCAAAACGTCCCTGATTGGCGTTCTGCCAGACTGGGGTTCTACTTCCGCTCAAACTCTATAGTTTCTTGTAGTTTCTGCAACCTTGCCATCATGTAAGCCAAAAATTCGGGTTTTGGTGAAGCTTCGAGGAATATATGCTATGAAGTCAACAGCAGCCATTCCTAGGAAGGGGCTTAGGTGCTGATCATATGAATTTATGGTTAGTCTCTTAGCCATTGTTTTGCAAGATAGGGCAATGCCACTGTCCTATGCCTATGCCATTCATGAGCGGCATTTAAACCTGAAACCAACTATCATTTGACGACATAGCTTAATAGCATGAAAGAGAAAGTAAAGTACAAAACAAAACATTTTCTAATTACACATAATTACGACCCTTATAAGAAAGGATAAATGATATAATGCCGTTACCTAAACTACGTCCTGAGATATCTGCGTTTGGTTGGAAGGATATATATGCCTAACGTTGGATCTAATCTTCGAGCAATTTATGTGGCATTTAAACGGTTCCTTTCTTCCCGTTATTGCTCTTTGTCGCCTATTCCTTGGTTCTTCATTTCACGAAGCAACGACAATTACATTTCCTCGCCTTCGCTTAATAGGAATGAGGTCGTAGTTTTGCTTTTTTTTTGGCGGGGGTGGGGGGGGGGGGCGGTAGGAGGGAGGAAGGACTTGTTTAATTGTTTCTAAAAAAAAATTATTAGTAATTTTAAACCATTGCACGTTCCATTTCTTCATTTCTCAACATAGAAATTGGAAAAAGGTTTATTTTGTTATGGCCTTAATTTTGTTTTAGCTACATATTGTACAAACCGTGTGTCACACAATTGTACATAATTATTTTGTATATATTATGCTTGTATCTGCGCTCTTCCCTCGCACTAAAAGAACCTGAATGATCATGTCTCCGGTTTTGCTCTGTAATATTGTCTGTCTCTCGAACATGTTATGTCCTGTTGCCTTGAGGTTTTGTATATAAAGGAGAGTGTTCCTTAATAAACAACTCAGTTGATTGCATCCTGCCTTTGAGTTCAAAACCCTCTCTCGGCCCGTCACATTGGTGACCCCGGAAGTCAACTCACTCCCACCGCCTTCCATCCCCACCCCCTCGCCCCTTCATCGTTGGTACTATGACGGACTCTACGGCAGTTGGTGCTGCGGCCGCTCCATTCAAACTTTCATCGTTTGCCAGCGGAGAGGCGTTTGCTTGGTTTCAGCGCGCAGAAGTCCAGTTTCGTATCAGGGGCATGACTCGCTCAACCACCAAAGCGGATTAAGTTCTTGCGGCGATACCCGAGGATACCTTTCCAGAAATATCCGACTGGCTTTGTGAACAAGGAGACACCCCAATAGCGTATGACGCCCTCAAAACATACCTCCTGCAGCAGTACTCGCCGTCGCCAGCCGCCGTATGGCAAAGCTTTTTCAGCTCTCGCAACAACCGTTGGGGGACCAAAGGCCTCGCTTGCCCTCAGGGAGATGACCAGTATCGCTCGCCTTCAACCTGCCGCAGACGGCTCTCCTCGTGAGGTGAACCTACTTCGTGCCCTTTGGATACGCCGTTTACCCGACCCTGTACGCGCTGCCATACCCGATGTCGATAGTTTACCCATAAAGGACTTGATGACCAAAGCCGACGCCCTTATGGACAGCCACTTCAAGACCTCCATCAACGCCTCCACCCCTGACGACGAGGATGCCTATTCAACGTCAACTGAAGCTGACATGAATGCCGTAGGACATACACGCCTACCCTGTAACGTGCCGAAGCGGCGACAAAGCCGCCCACCACCCACCAATTGCTCGCGCCCCAACGAACGACTTCTACAGCCACTTACTACCTCCCGTCCGCTGCAGTTTTGCTACTACCACTTCAGATTCGGGGCAACCACGAAGAAATGTGCCAAGGATTGTCAGTGGCCAAAAACGTGTAAGTAGGCCATCGCTTGTGGCGGTGGCCTCCCATGTTTCTAATCTTTTCTTTTTATAGGATGCAGGAACGAGAGTGAGATTTTTGGTACACACGGGTGCTTGTCGTTCTCTTTTACCAAGGAAACTCTTCAAGGCACGACGTAGTCTGTCTACATCTGCCGACGTCCGCTTGGTAGCTGCCAACGGATCTGCGATACCCACCTACGGTTACGAGAACCTCACATTATCCTTCGGAAACGGTAAATTCAATTGGAAGTTTCTCGTTGCTGACGTCACAATGACAATCCTCAGTGCGGATTTCCTCTCTCATTTCCACCTTCTGGTCGATGTCGCCCACCGACGATTCGTCAACGCAGACTCATACTTATCGACACCTCTTCAACCCGCCCCCTCTAACCTCGCTCTCCACATCAGCGCACCCACGGATGCCTACGCCCACCTCCTCACGTCGTACCCGGAAGTTTTCCGTCCAGAACTTCGCCAAACGCCCACGGTTCCTGCCAAGCACGGTATTTATCACCATATCAAGACGACGGGACCCCCAGTCTTCGCAAAATTCAGACGTCTGGCACCGGAACGATTGGCAGCCGCCAAACAGACGTTCGCCAAAATGGAGGAAATAGGCCTTTGCCAAAAGGCCTCCAGCCCATGGTCGTCACCCTTACACATCGTTCTGAAGAAAGACGGCTCCCTCCGTCCGTGCGGGGATTACAGGTGCCTGAACATGCAAACAGAACCGGATCACTACCCCCTCTCAAACATTGCCGACGTGACCTCCTACCTGCACAAAGCGAAGGTTTTCTCTACGCTCGACCTCCTGAAGGGGTATTATCAGGTGCCTATGAACCCAGAAGACATCCCCAAGACTGCCATCACCACTCCGTTTGGTACATACACCTTCAATTACTCCTGTTTTGGCCTTCGTAATGCTGGGGCAACGTTTCAATGTCTCATGGATGGCATCTTAGGGGACCTCCCTTTCTGTGTATGTTATGTGGACGACATACTTGTGTTCTCCTCCTCAAAAGAGGAACACCTCCGTCACCTGCGCATCGTACTCGACCGCCTGCAACAAAACGGCCTTGTAGTCCGGTACGGCAAGTGTACCTTTGGCTCCAAGGAAGTGTCGTTTTTAGGGCACCGTATCACTCCTGAAGGAGTCCATCCCCTCCCTGAGAAGGTAGCAGCCGTTCAGAACTTCCCCGCGCCCTCGACCGTCAAAGCTCTGCAGGAATTCTTGGGCATGATCAACTATTATCACCGTTTTCTGCCAGCCATTGCCACCACTCTTGCTCCCTCTACGCCTCCCTCAAGGGCAAGCCGAAGGACCTGAAGTGGGGTCCCCTTCAAGAAGCAGCCTTCTGCAATGCAAAGAAGGCCCTATCAACTGCTGCGGCTCTCACTTTTCCTATCCCACACGCCCCTCTCCTTCTCTCCACCGATGCCAGCGACGTCGCTATTGGTGCAGTACTCGAGCAGGTGGTCAAAGGCTCGCCCCGCCCATTGGCCTTCTTCAGCAGAAAACTGTCCAAGGCAGAATTCGGTTATTCAACCTTCGATCGAGAATTGCTGGCGGTGCACTTGGCTGTCCATCACTTTCGCCATTTCTTAGAAGGTACGCCCTTCGTCATTCGCACAGACCACATGCCTCTGGTGCACGCCTTCACTCGACAGTCTGACGCCTGGTCCACCCGTCAACGCCGACATCTCTCCGCCGTGGCTGAATACAATTGCACCCTCCAATACGTCCCTGGGAAAATGAATCCCGTTGCCGATGCCCTGTCAAGAAACACGTTGGCTGCTGTTCAACTGGGATTGGATTACAACGCCCTGGCTGAAGCCCAACGACAGGATCCAGAGTATCCAGCTTGTAGGACATCCTGCACGTCCCTCCGTTGGGAACAATTTCCCCTCGAAGACTCCAACACCACCCTTCTCTGTGACGTCAGTACTGGTAGACCGCGACCTTGGATTCCTGCTCCCATGCGCCGACAGGTGTTTGATTTCATTCACGGCCTTTCACATCCCTCGTGCCGTTCTACTGCACAGCTGCTGAAGGCGAAGTTCATTTGGCACGGCATTTCTAAGGTTGCTAGGGATTGGGTTCGCGTCTGTACTTCTTGCCAAACTTCCAAAGTACATCGACACACGGATTCAGGAGTGGGCACCTTTCCTCAACCTCAGCGTCGTTTCGCACACATTCACGTCGACGTTGTAGGCCCCCTACCCACATCACAAGGTCATCGTTACCTGTTTACCGTCATCGACCGCTCCACTCGTTGGCCTGAAGCCATTCCCATGGAAACTGCAACGTCCGCCTCATGTATATCTGCCTTACTCTCTGGATGGATTTCAAGATTCGGTATCCCTGAGCATATTACTTCTGACAGGGGAACCACTTTCACCTCTCAAATGTGGACGTCATTAGCGAATCTCCTGGGCATCACCCTACATCAGACAACGGCCTACAACCCCGCTGCCAATGGAACGGTTGAACGTTTTCATCGCACCCTCAAAGCAGCTTTGATGTCCCGCTGCAAGGATTGCAACTGGTTTACTCAGCTTCCCTGGGTCCTCCTGGGACTAAGGATCACTCCTAAAGACGCCTTCGACGTCTCGGCAGCTGAAATGGTGTATGGCGACCCGTTGGTCGTCCTTGCCGAATTTTTTCCTTCTACAACCTCCTCCAACGATCTCCAGCGCATACGTCACGTCATGGGAAAATTTACTCCGTGCCGCCAGACTTACAAGCCCCCAGCGAAGCATCCCATACCAACGGACTTGCACTCTGCAACGCACGTCTTCCTGAGCAACGACACTAGCAAGCCACCACTAACGCCCCCTTACACGGGCCCTTTCCTTGTGATCCAACGCAGTCCGAAAGCATTCCTACTAAACATTCGGGGCAAAGAAGACTGGGTCTCCATTGATCGTCTAAAACCTGCTTATCTTCTGCCAGATGACCCGCCTACAGTTCGCCTCTCTAGATCAGGGCACCCTATTTAACATGTACAGTATGTCATTTTTAGGGGGGAGCCATGTACCAACCGTGTGTCACACAATTGTACATAATTATTTTGTATATATTATGCTTGTATCTGCGCTCTTCCCTCGCACTAAGAAGAACCTGAATGATCATGTCTCCGGTTTTGCTCTGTAATATTGTCTGTCTCTCGAACATGTTATGTCCTGTTGCCTTGAGGTTTTGTATATAAAGGAGAGTGTTCCTTAATAAACAACTCAGTTGATTGCATCCTGCCTTTGAGTTCAAAACCCTCTCTTGGCCCGTCACAATATAATACTGTCAATACTTGGCTCTAAAATCTAGAGTATATATAGTTCAATAAACTGATGTAAATGGACAAAAAATAACTTCCTATAGGATTAGAGACCATAGATAATAGGGGAGGGTCAGTATAATCCCTATGCTATCGACTAAAAATAAGAAATATAATAATAAATTTTGGTGCTTAGGCGGAGAAGACTTTTTCTCTTCTTCGTATTCCGTATATATGTGTTACCTATGAGGGATTGTTAGCTGATGAATCCGATCTTTATAGGATTCGTTTGCTAATTTTTAGATAATTGTTCTATAATCAATGTTTAAACTAAGAGAGAGAGAGAGAGAGAGAGAGAGAGAGAGAGAGAGAGAGAGAGAGAGAGAGAGAGAGAGAGAGAGAGTTTAATGCCTAAATTGACTCAAGATCAGCTTTGGTATTGAGTAATATTATATGATTATGGCTCCCTGGTCTGGGCACTGAAATATTTTATAATATAAATCATGACTGGGAACCAAACACATAATATTATATATATATTATGACTGGCAAGTTACTCAACCTCACGAATTCTAAACTGACATGTTTTCTTTTCCATTGAAACCTTTACACTTCAAGATATTAATACACTAATTCTGATACAGTTGAATAACTCCCAGACAGCAATACATAAAACACCGTATATTCAAAGGTCTTTTAAGAACGTGGAAACTAGATTGGGTAATTACTCCTTAAGTATTATTTATGACTTATTATGGTTCTTAGGAGGATACGAGCGGAATAGGATTCTAAGAAATGGTGATTTAAATAATACACTTTTTATAAAAATAGATATATTCCATATAAATTACAACACTACGAAAATATTTACATAATAACAAAATAAGTCACTTTAAAGAAATTAAGACTGAACAAAACTTATATTCAGACATAAATGGTACGATCTGAAAATCATCTATGAACTTGACTTGGACCATTAAATCTGAATAAAACTTACACTAAGACAAATGAAATAATGCAATAAAGATAATGCAAAAGCTTGAAATTGAATCTGAATAATACAATATTCAGGTTTGATTTTTAATGAAAATAGATAGACAGATCATGATAAAAAATATAATTTTCCTACAGGGCCGTTTACAAAACTGTACACAATGCCCACACTCACCTTAATAAAATGAATTCAAAGTAAATATTTTGTCTCACCTATCTTTTTTGACATATGATTTGCTTTGGAGCACAGAGTTGCTAAGGAGAGAGTACACTATACGCACTGAATACTTTCAAAAACCATACACTGTGTTGCATGCGAGAGTGAGAGAGGTGAGAAGGTGAAAGTCTTAAGGCTGGCAATCTCTATCTCTATCTATCTCCGTAAACTTTGTATTGCCTTTTTTATGAAATTCAGCAACTTCCAGAAACTTCCCGGACTAAGGTCTGGAAGTATGGGGGCCAAACAGGGCGCCTGAGTTGCCAAGTATATCTCTCCCGAACGCCAATCACCCCTAGCCAGACGGCCCTCTTAGTCATCTAGCTCCGCCCACCCGTTGTCCCTGTCCCTGAAATAAAAAAAAAAAAAACATAACATCCTATCACCAAGCCTTCACGAGATTTCTAAAGAATGTGGTAGAGAATTTTCCAAACCAAATGTTACTGAGCATTCTCTCAGAAACATGACGCAATACCTGATAAAACATAAAATAACATTACCTAAGTCCTTGCTCATATCTTGCACTAATCCCACAACTCTCTTAAATAGTTTACGTAAAACTTCGTACCAAATATATGTGAAATAAAAAGTAAATTCTTAAAATTATCGTAAATTTAAATATACAACTTGAATAAAGAATACAATGAAATTAACAAGGAAAGTCTTATATAACTTACATATCCCACTTATGTCTACATGAAAGGGGCTCATTTTAAGAGCTGGCTATCCATCTCTTTAATGCATATATGAAAACATTATAAAATATGAATAAAATCATTAACAAACTACTGTTTTTACTCTACACTAGACCAGCTTCGTAAGCTGATACATTAAGTCAGCAATGATATCATGTAGTTAAAAAAAAGGTAACTATTATTATTATTATTATTATTATTATTATTATTATTACTTGCTAAGCTACAACTCTAGTTGGAAAAGCAGGATGCTATAAGCCCACGGGCTCCAACAGGAAAAATAGGCTAGTGAGGAAAGGAAACAAGGAAAAATATGAGATTTTAAGAACAATAACAACATTAAAATACATATTTCTTACATAAGCTATAAAAACTTTAACAAAATCAGAGGAAGAGAAATACGATAGAATATTATGCCCGAGTGTACCTTCAAGCAAGAGAACTCTAATCCAAGACAGTGGAAGGCCATGGTACAGAGGCTATGGCACTACCCAGGATTAGAGAACAATGGTTTGATTTTGGAGTGTCCTTCTCCTAGAAGAGCTGCTTACCATAGCTATATAATCTCTTCTACCCTTACCAAGAGTAAAGAGGCCATTGAATAGTTACAGTGCAATAGTTAACCCCTTGAGTGAAGAAGAATTGTTTGGTAATCTCAGTGTTGTCAGGCGTATGAGGACAGAGGAAAATCTGTAAAGAATAGGCCAGTCTATTCGGTGTATATGTCAGCAAAACAAAAATGAACTGTAACCAAACGAAGGATCTAATGTTGTATATACTCCCTGGCCAGTAAAAGGACCCCATAATCTCTAACAGTAGTATATCAACGGGTGGCTGGTGCCCTGGCCAACCTACTACCTCTAGGTTGAAGTCAAATCATGGTTGTTTAGAATTGCCAAAAAAAATATTATTCACTATGGTTAACTGTTCGGTATACTAAAAAGAAAAAATATTAAGAACGTAAGCTGATCATAACTGTAAATCCTTTTGTGGAAATGATTAGATGCTAGTTGACATTGCAACGGTTATTTCGAAAGATATCAATCTTAGAAAGTACGTATATACTAGGATATAAGTGGAACAAGAAAAAACAAACATCAAAGAATGTTATTTGTTACTAAATAAAAATTACTAAAAAGAAAACTGTATAATCTGCTTCACAAAATATGATAGAAGAAAAAGATCATAACTACACCCACAACCTTTAGTAGATAATTATAGATTCTATGTAACTCTTGTCTACATTTTCACAAACGCATAGAAGTTAGTTCTTTTAATGCTTTATCTACAAAGACCAGCATCCATTGCCCCACCTTTTTTCTTCTGGCCGAAGCTCCCTTCCATATCTCTCTCCTCTTCGGTTGAACCACTGTCCCTCAAAGGGATCGCTTCCACCAACTAGGTCTTCCGTGTAAGTCAGCTTACGTCAGCTTTATCTTTCGTCAAACGATACAGAAACAAGGTTATAACCTCAGCACGAGAGAGAGAGAGAGAGAGAGAGAGAGAGAGAGAGAGAGAGAGAGAGAGAGAGAGAGAGAGAGAGAGAGAGAAGGGGGGTTGGTTATCGGACTATATTCCTGACTCATAATCTAACAATGCCATTGCTGTCCACTTCCTCTATCCTTATATCTTTCCATTACACCACGTGAAGTGGATGAATAATTTTTCTATTCACTTTAAAATTCTTTGATAACTAGATTTATAAGAGGCTTCACTCAATTAAAAAGCCATATCAATAGGAAACAGGACGTTGAAATACAGCCATTGTGCTATTCATGTTGCTCATTCATTCTATTCTGTTCCCCGTTATCAGTTTTATTGGCACTTTGTTTATTTGAAAGATAAATCAAAATTCTGCAAA
>NC_090733.1:81703721-81716232 GCF_036898095.1 Palaemon carinicauda | reverse complement strand
ACTTTATAATGAAGAGAACCAAAAAGGAAACGAAAAAATTAATGAAAAGGAAAGAAAAATAAACCTAATAAATTTTTATATTTGCTGTCTGAAAGAAAAAATAAAATTATGTCTTATTTCAAACTATTTCTATAACTTTATAATGAAGAGAAACAAAAAGGAAACCAAAAAATTAATGAAAAGGAAAGAAAAATATAAACCTAATAATTGTTTATATTTGCTGTTTGAATGTAAAAATAAAATGATGTCTTATTTCATGCACACACTTATTTTCCTCTATTACCAATCAAGACCCAAAACTTTTGTTTTAAATAAAAATTAACTGAAAAATAAACCCAAGAAATTTTTAAGTTTGCTGTTTGAATGTAAAAATAAAATGATGTTTTATTTCATCAGCATACTTATTCTTCTTTATTACCTTAAAATGAAGAGCAAAACAAATTTTTTCTGTTTGCTGTTTTAATGTAAAAATAAAAGGATTTCTTATTTCAACACACTTTTTTCTCTATTACCTTAAAATCAACAGCCTAAAAACTTTTCATGTTTGCTGCTTTTAATGTTAAAATAAAATGCTTTCTTAATACTTGTACATATTTCATTTTCTGCTATTTATATGTAAATCAAATGCTTTCTTATTGAAACAAAAATAAAGGGCAACAAAAAATACAAACAAAAAAGATACGTTTCTTCTCCTCAATGCAATGGTGTCTCTGACAGAAAGCATTGTTGTCTCTTCAGAAGCCAATCCAAGAATGTCCTCGGGTTGGAGAAGCCCCGTTTTTATATGGAGTGGCCAATTCGTGAACTGGCGTGAACTGGCGTGAACGATGCGGAAACGATGCGGAATGATGAGTGAACTCGCGTGAACGTGTCGTGAACTTCTTGTAAACTACGCGTGCCAATTCGTGCTATTGCGTGAACGTCCCGTGAACGATGCGCGAACTGGAGTGAACTGGTCGTGAACAGTGCGGGAAAAACACCAGTGCGTGCCACAATGTGGCACACACTGGCGCGCATCAATGCGTGCCAGTGCGTGGCAAAAATGCGCGCAAGTGTCAGGCAGGCTTAATGCAGTGTCATGTCCACTGTAACTCGGTAACCAGAAATACCTTTTATATAAACACAGAATTTATGTAAGGAAAGTATCATAATGCTTAAGAACGTTTTCATTGTCAGCTAAGAAAATGGAAAATATCATATTGTTTCTTCCTAGACCAAATAAAATATTTTATTTCTGACAGTTACAGGCAGTGTTAATGCTCACCACATATATTCATATTGGTTTTGAAGTTGAAATTCCTTTTAATTTGTTCAAGGTAATTTCCTTTTACAACGTACCTATTGTAAAAGATGAATAATTCGTTTTTATATTTGCTATGATCAAAGAGTGACAAATGACTTTTTAAACGAAATTTAATATCACCAGGTTCCTCATTGCCCCCAAACAATATATTTAAAGTTATTTACTATTTGTGTAGTCTTTAAGATACGATAAAAAATAATATCTTTTTACATCCAACTTTTATTCAGTTTAGATATAAAAGGCATAACATTAATATATAAATATACATTATGTAGTTTTATCATTTAACAAAGATTCAATCATTTTGCAAGTGGTGTTGCCCTGTGAAATAAAAGTTAGTTTTTTGAAATTTCTCATTAATATGCTAGTATTCTTTATTATAAAAATTAAAGTATTATTTCACATATTATCAAGCAAAAAAGAAATTGGACGTAAGTTATAGATTCACTAAGAAATAGCTGAAATTCGTCAAAAATTGCCGAGCAGGATGTTGCCAAATGTCCATGTAAAATGTTAATAACATTAACAGAATAAATGTAATTAAACCTGTATATTGTGTATTGTTGCTTTTACCTTGTTGTTTTGTAAATATAATTTTTCCAGATAGAAAAATCATATATAAATAATTATCAAGAAAAATCAACAGGACTTAGAAATATTCTAGTGACAGGGTTATAATTCTGTAAATTATTGTGCATTGAAATTTTGTGCAGCTTTGATTAACGTTCAGAGGCAGAAAATGTGGAGTATCATTTGCAATTTAGCCATACACGTTCTATTATTTTTGCATTGTTGATAGTACTGCAGTCTAATGTATGCTAATTTTACCTTTGTGAATGGTGTATGGAATATTAATTGAAGTTTATATATTAGCCATTTGTTTTATTTATAGATACAATATATATTTTAGGTTCTAAGACAAAAATACTACTATTTGAAAAAGATATGTCATCTATAATCTGGAATATATTTCTTATTTAATTTTTTTCCAATCATCTCTGGTACCGTTGATTTTAAGCTACTTATACTTAGAAACACGATTATTTAATAGGAAATATGAATATTTTCATATTTCCATTAAAGAAATAAATCCATTCAACTAATGAAGTTTAAATTTTGATAATCATCATCGTCATCATAAGCATCATCATCACATCATCATCATCATCATCCTCTCCTCCTATGCCTATTAACACAATGGGCCTCGGTTAGATTTCGCCAGTCCTATTTTTTTTTTAATCGCATGTTCCTAAACTCTTTATAAAAAAATTAAATCCCTATTTTTGCATTCAAGTATCGAACTGAGATCATAAGAGGTAAGTTCATATAAAAATTTAAATATAAATATTATAACTGGATTTAACTACTGATGGATGACAGTAGAGTGAGTTGAATTGTATTAAAAAGAAAGAAAAAATATAGACCCTGTAATTAGGGTTTTAATTATTGGAATTTAGGTTATAATAACAAAGTGCGGGGACCTTTGAAGCAATTACTATGAAGTAGAATATAATAGGTTGAACGGCATTTAGATGATGGGACTTTGGATTATACAACCCAGTGCTGGGATCTTGAAAGCTATTAAATTTTTCGAAGGAAAAAAATACATATATGACAACTCCAAAAGAATATATTGTGAATAAGATTACGAGCGTAAAGCTGGAATAGAATATCTATATATATATATTTTCTTTGTATCATTGATATATTTGAATAAAAAAAATTCTTTAAAGAGCATAAGCAAATCAATCATGATATTGCATTTGAAAAATTTTGATTGATCTTACTTGAAATGAAACGTAATATATCTTTGGAAAAGCCGAAAACTGTGATATTTTCCCGGCATTAAAATACACGCAGAAGAGAACGGGAAAAGGAAATGGAGTCATCCATACAATAAATAGCTCACTGTACGACCATAACTTAGGCAAAGGAAGCAGAAACCAAACTTGTTCATAGAGATTCCTGGAAGTGAGGAAAATCAGCTTGAATTGTTAGCGTATTTATTTGGTATATGATATCATATCTAATCCTATTTACTGTGCATTTGTATCTCTTTTATATGTACATAGAAAAGTTGTAAAGATTTAAGGGTATCTGAATTGTTCATTCGCGTTTCTTATATCTCTTATATGTACCTAGAAGAGTTGTATTGATCCAAGCATATCAGTAGAAGGGTTCGTTCATTCGATACGTTTTCACGAGACGCAATATTGTTGTGAGTAAAACTGGGGAGCTGGACGTTGCTGCCTGGTCGGTTAACCGAGTAATGGATCTCTATAAATTTGATAGTTGTGGAGACGATGTGGCCGGGGACTGTGATGAACATTCGTTTCCTAGCGCGGTTCAGGGGTATGGAACGTTAGTGTTACTCGTAGGAAAAATAAGAAAACAAATATTAAAACACTTAAAATATCTGCTGCAACTCATAGGATATATTTAAATATTCATAGTACTAATAATTAAGGGATACTTCCAAGGACTTTTTTTCTACAAACAACATCACTTTCCAATAGATCTCGTTTTCTAGAAAACCTAATAATAATAATAATAATAATAATAATAATAATAATAATCTTTCTAACCATATACCAAGGCACTTCCCCCAATTTTGTAGCCGACATCAAACAAATGAAAAAATGGGACCTTTCCTCTCAACACTCCTCCCAGCTTGACGAGGGACTCAACCGAGTTGGCTGGTACCGCTAGGGTGCCAACACCAAGACTCCCCCGTTATCCACCAGAGATGAAGCTTCATAACGCTGAATCCCCTACTAATGCTACCTCCATGGTCATCCACGGTGACCGGAAGGAGCAGCAGGGACTTCAGAAACTGTGTCACAATCGTTCGCCATTCATTCCTATTTCTAGAACACTCTCTTGCTTCTCTCACATCTATCCTCCTATCACCCAGAGCTTTCTTCACTCTATCCAGTATCCATCCACCCAAAACATTGGCCTTCCATTTGTACTTCTCCCAGCAACTTTTACATTCGTCACCTTCTTTATCAGACAGCCATTTTCCATTCTCTTAATATGGCAAAACCACCTCAACACACTCATATCCACTCCGGCTGCTAAATCATTTCTTACACCCGTTCTCACCCTCAATACTTTGTTTCTAGCTCTATCTATTCGAGATCCACCAGCCATACTTCTTAGACACTTCATCCCAAACACACCCATTTACTATCTCTCCATCACTTTCATTCCCAACAATTCCGATCTATACATCACAGTTGGTACAATCACTTTCTCATACAGAAGTCTCTTTTCATTCATGCCTAACCCTCCATTATTTTTCACTCCCTTCACAACATTCAACACTTCGCATCCTTCATTCACTTTATGACGTACATCTGCTTTCACTCCACCCTTTGCTACAACAGACCCCAAGTATATAATAATAATAATAATAATAATAATAATAATAATAATAATAATAATAATAATAATAATAATAATAATAATAATAATGATAATAATAATAATAATTTTGGGAATAAATTACAAAGACTTTAAAATTAATCTGAGTACACTAAATCAGTAAATGTGTTGAGAAATTCTATTTGCTCAATTCTAGTTTGCACGTATCTTGGCATTTGCTTTGCAATGAATATATAAAATTATTAGATTTAAAAATTTAAATTATGCACGTGCGGATAGGTATATGCCTTGACCAAAAATGAATGATTTTACTAACTGTTTAGAGAACTCATGACATACAGTTTTTCATGTCATTAATAAAAAATTTAAAATTTAATAGATAATAAACATCTTAGATGACAATTTCATTTGTAAAACCAAGTAGGTAAGCATTTGTTCAAAACGTCCCTGATTGGCGTTCTGCCAGACTGGGGTTCTACTTCCGCTCAAACTCTATAGTTTCTTGTAGTTTCTGCAACCTTGCCATCATGTAAGCCAAAAATTCGGGTTTTGGTGAAGCTTCGAGGAATATATGCTATGAAGTCAACAGCAGCCATTCCTAGGAAGGGGCTTAGGTGCTGATCATATGAATTTATGGTTAGTCTCTTAGCCATTGTTTTGCAAGATAGGGCAATGCCACTGTCCTATGCCTATGCCATTCATGAGCGGCATTTAAACCTGAAACCAACTATCATTTGACGACATAGCTTAATAGCATGAAAGAGAAAGTAAAGTACAAAACAAAACATTTTCTAATTACACATAATTACGACCCTTATAAGAAAGGATAAATGATATAATGCCGTTACCTAAACTACGTCCTGAGATATCTGCGTTTGGTTGGAAGGATATATATGCCTAACGTTGGATCTAATCTTCGAGCAATTTATGTGGCATTTAAACGGTTCCTTTCTTCCCGTTATTGCTCTTTGTCGCCTATTCCTTGGTTCTTCATTTCACGAAGCAACGACAATTACATTTCCTCGCCTTCGCTTAATAGGAATGAGGTCGTAGTTTTGCTTTTTTTTTTTGGCGGGGGTGGGGGGGGGGGGGTAGGAGGGAGGAAGGACTTGTTTAATTGTTTCTAAAAAAAAATTATTAGTAATTTTAAACCATTGCACGTTCCATTTCTTCATTTCTCAACATAGAAATTGGAAAAAGGTTTATTTTGTTATGGCCTTAATTTTGTTTTAGCTACATATTGTACAAACCGTGTGTCACACAATTGTACATAATTATTTTGTATATATTATGCTTGTATCTGCGCTCTTCCCTCGCACTAAAAGAACCTGAATGATCATGTCTCCGGTTTTGCTCTGTAATATTGTCTGTCTCTCGAACATGTTATGTCCTGTTGCCTTGAGGTTTTGTATATAAAGGAGAGTGTTCCTTAATAAACAACTCAGTTGATTGCATCCTGCCTTTGAGTTCAAAACCCTCTCTCGGCCCGTCACATTGGTGACCCCGGAAGTCAACTCACTCCCACCGCCTTCCATCCCCACCCCCTCGCCCCTTCATCGTTGGTACTATGACGGACTCTACGGCAGTTGGTGCTGCGGCCGCTCCATTCAAACTTTCATCGTTTGCCAGCGGAGAGGCGTTTGCTTGGTTTCAGCGCGCAGAAGTCCAGTTTCGTATCAGGGGCATGACTCGCTCAACCACCAAAGCGGATTAAGTTCTTGCGGCGATACCCGAGGATACCTTTCCAGAAATATCCGACTGGCTTTGTGAACAAGGAGACACCCCAATAGCGTATGACGCCCTCAAAACATACCTCCTGCAGCAGTACTCGCCGTCGCCAGCCGCCGTATGGCAAAGCTTTTTCAGCTCTCGCAACAACCGTTGGGGGACCAAAGGCCTCGCTTGCCCTCAGGGAGATGACCAGTATCGCTCGCCTTCAACCTGCCGCAGACGGCTCTCCTCGTGAGGTGAACCTACTTCGTGCCCTTTGGATACGCCGTTTACCCGACCCTGTACGCGCTGCCATACCCGATGTCGATAGTTTACCCATAAAGGACTTGATGACCAAAGCCGACGCCCTTATGGACAGCCACTTCAAGACCTCCATCAACGCCTCCACCCCTGACGACGAGGATGCCTATTCAACGTCAACTGAAGCTGACATGAATGCCGTAGGACATACACGCCTACCCTGTAACGTGCCGAAGCGGCGACAAAGCCGCCCACCACCCACCAATTGCTCGCGCCCCAACGAACGACTTCTACAGCCACTTACTACCTCCCGTCCGCTGCAGTTTTGCTACTACCACTTCAGATTCGGGGCAACCACGAAGAAATGTGCCAAGGATTGTCAGTGGCCAAAAACGTGTAAGTAGGCCATCGCTTGTGGCGGTGGCCTCCCATGTTTCTAATCTTTTCTTTTTATAGGATGCAGGAACGAGAGTGAGATTTTTGGTACACACGGGTGCTTGTCGTTCTCTTTTACCAAGGAAACTCTTCAAGGCACGACGTAGTCTGTCTACATCTGCCGACGTCCGCTTGGTAGCTGCCAACGGATCTGCGATACCCACCTACGGTTACGAGAACCTCACATTATCCTTCGGAAACGGTAAATTCAATTGGAAGTTTCTCGTTGCTGACGTCACAATGACAATCCTCAGTGCGGATTTCCTCTCTCATTTCCACCTTCTGGTCGATGTCGCCCACCGACGATTCGTCAACGCAGACTCATACTTATCGACACCTCTTCAACCCGCCCCCTCTAACCTCGCTCTCCACATCAGCGCACCCACGGATGCCTACGCCCACCTCCTCACGTCGTACCCGGAAGTTTTCCGTCCAGAACTTCGCCAAACGCCCACGGTTCCTGCCAAGCACGGTATTTATCACCATATCAAGACGACGGGACCCCCAGTCTTCGCAAAATTCAGACGTCTGGCACCGGAACGATTGGCAGCCGCCAAACAGACGTTCGCCAAAATGGAGGAAATAGGCCTTTGCCAAAAGGCCTCCAGCCCATGGTCGTCACCCTTACACATCGTTCTGAAGAAAGACGGCTCCCTCCGTCCGTGCGGGGATTACAGGTGCCTGAACATGCAAACAGAACCGGATCACTACCCCCTCTCAAACATTGCCGACGTGACCTCCTACCTGCACAAAGCGAAGGTTTTCTCTACGCTCGACCTCCTGAAGGGGTATTATCAGGTGCCTATGAACCCAGAAGACATCCCCAAGACTGCCATCACCACTCCGTTTGGTACATACACCTTCAATTACTCCTGTTTTGGCCTTCGTAATGCTGGGGCAACGTTTCAATGTCTCATGGATGGCATCTTAGGGGACCTCCCTTTCTGTGTATGTTATGTGGACGACATACTTGTGTTCTCCTCCTCAAAAGAGGAACACCTCCGTCACCTGCGCATCGTACTCGACCGCCTGCAACAAAACGGCCTTGTAGTCCGGTACGGCAAGTGTACCTTTGGCTCCAAGGAAGTGTCGTTTTTAGGGCACCGTATCACTCCTGAAGGAGTCCATCCCCTCCCTGAGAAGGTAGCAGCCGTTCAGAACTTCCCCGCGCCCTCGACCGTCAAAGCTCTGCAGGAATTCTTGGGCATGATCAACTATTATCACCGTTTTCTGCCAGCCATTGCCACCACTCTTGCTCCCTCTACGCCTCCCTCAAGGGCAAGCCGAAGGACCTGAAGTGGGGTCCCCTTCAAGAAGCAGCCTTCTGCAATGCAAAGAAGGCCCTATCAACTGCTGCGGCTCTCACTTTTCCTATCCCACACGCCCCTCTCCTTCTCTCCACCGATGCCAGCGACGTCGCTATTGGTGCAGTACTCGAGCAGGTGGTCAAAGGCTCGCCCCGCCCATTGGCCTTCTTCAGCAGAAAACTGTCCAAGGCAGAATTCGGTTATTCAACCTTCGATCGAGAATTGCTGGCGGTGCACTTGGCTGTCCATCACTTTCGCCATTTCTTAGAAGGTACGCCCTTCGTCATTCGCACAGACCACATGCCTCTGGTGCACGCCTTCACTCGACAGTCTGACGCCTGGTCCACCCGTCAACGCCGACATCTCTCCGCCGTGGCTGAATACAATTGCACCCTCCAATACGTCCCTGGGAAAATGAATCCCGTTGCCGATGCCCTGTCAAGAAACACGTTGGCTGCTGTTCAACTGGGATTGGATTACAACGCCCTGGCTGAAGCCCAACGACAGGATCCAGAGTATCCAGCTTGTAGGACATCCTGCACGTCCCTCCGTTGGGAACAATTTCCCCTCGAAGACTCCAACACCACCCTTCTCTGTGACGTCAGTACTGGTAGACCGCGACCTTGGATTCCTGCTCCCATGCGCCGACAGGTGTTTGATTTCATTCACGGCCTTTCACATCCCTCGTGCCGTTCTACTGCACAGCTGCTGAAGGCGAAGTTCATTTGGCACGGCATTTCTAAGGTTGCTAGGGATTGGGTTCGCGTCTGTACTTCTTGCCAAACTTCCAAAGTACATCGACACACGGATTCAGGAGTGGGCACCTTTCCTCAACCTCAGCGTCGTTTCGCACACATTCACGTCGACGTTGTAGGCCCCCTACCCACATCACAAGGTCATCGTTACCTGTTTACCGTCATCGACCGCTCCACTCGTTGGCCTGAAGCCATTCCCATGGAAACTGCAACGTCCGCCTCATGTATATCTGCCTTACTCTCTGGATGGATTTCAAGATTCGGTATCCCTGAGCATATTACTTCTGACAGGGGAACCACTTTCACCTCTCAAATGTGGACGTCATTAGCGAATCTCCTGGGCATCACCCTACATCAGACAACGGCCTACAACCCCGCTGCCAATGGAACGGTTGAACGTTTTCATCGCACCCTCAAAGCAGCTTTGATGTCCCGCTGCAAGGATTGCAACTGGTTTACTCAGCTTCCCTGGGTCCTCCTGGGACTAAGGATCACTCCTAAAGACGCCCTCGACGTCTCGGCAGCTGAAATGGTGTATGGCGACCCGTTGGTCGTCCCTGCCGAATTTTTTCCTTCTACAACCTCCTCCAACGATCTCCAGCGCATACGTCACGTCATGGGAAAATTTACTCCGTGCCGCCAGACTTACAAGCCCCCAGCGAAGCATCCCATACCAACGGACTTGCACTCTGAAACGCACGTCTTCCTGAGCAACGACACTAGCAAGCCACCAATAACGCCCCCTTACACGGGCCCTTTCCTTGTGATCCAACGCAGTCCGAAAGCATTCCTACTAAACATTCGGGGCAAAGAAGACTGGGTCTCCATTGATCGTCTAAAACCTGCTTATCTTCTGCCAGATGACCCGCCTACAGTTCGCCTCTCTAGATCAGGGCACCCTATTTAACATGTACAGTATGTCATTTTTAGGGGGGAGCCATGTACCAACCGTGTGTCACACAATTGTACATAATTATTTTGTATATATTATGCTTGTATCTGCGCTCTTCCCTCGCACTAAAAAGAACCTGAATGATCATGTCTCCGGTTTTGCTCTGTAATATTGTCTGTCTCTCGAACATGTTATGTCCTGTTGCCTTGAGGTTTTGTATATAAAGGAGAGTGTTCCTTAATAAACAACTCAGTTGATTGCATCCTTCCTTTGAGTTCAAAACCCTCTCTTGGCCCGTCACAATATAAAACTGTCAATACTTGGCTCTAAAATCTAGAGTATATATAGTTCAATAAACAGATGTAAATGGACAAAAAATAACTTCCTATAGGATTAGAGACCATAGATAATAGGGGAGGGTCAGTATAATCCCTATGCTATCGACTAAAAATAAGAAATATAATAATAAATTTTGGTGCTTAGGCGGAGAAGACTTTTTCTCTTCTTCGTATTCCGTATATATGTGTTACCTATGAGGGATTGTTAGCTGATGAATCCGATCTTTATAGGATTCGTTTGCTAATTTTTAGATAATTGTTCTATAATCAATGTTTAAACTAAGAGAGAGAGAGAGAGAGAGAGAGAGAGAGAGAGAGAGAGAGAGAGAGAGAGAGAGAGAGAGAGAGAGAGTTTAATGCCTAAATTGACTCAAGATCAGCTTTGGTATTGAGTAATATTATATGATTATGGCTCCCTGGTCTGGGCACTAAAATATATTATAATATAAATCATGACTGGGAACCAAACACATAATATTATATATATATTATGACTGGCAAGTTACTCAACCTCACGAATTCTAAACTGACATGTTTTCTTTTCCATTGAAACCTTTACACTTCAAGATATTAATACACTAATTCTGATACAGTTGAATAACTCCCAGACAGCAATACATAAAACACCGTATATTCAAAGGTCTTTTAAGAACGTGGAAACTAGATTGGGTAATTACTCCTTAAGTATTATTTATGACTTATTATGGTTCTTAGGAGGATACGAGCGGAATAGGATTCTAAGAAATGGTGATTTAAATAATACACTTTTTATAAAAATAGATATATTCCATATAAATTACAACACAACGAAAATATTTACATAATAACAAAATAAGTCACTTTAAAGAAATTAAGACTGAACAAAACTTATATTCAGACATAAATGGTACGATCTGAAAATCATCTATGAACTTGACTTGGACCATTAAATCTGAATAAAACTTACACTAAGACAAATGAAATAATGCAATAAAGATAATGCAAAAGCTTGAAATTGAATCTGAATAATACAATATTCAGGTTTGATTTTTAATGAAAATAGATAGACAGATCATGATAAAAAATATAATTTTCCTACAGGGCCGTTTACAAAACTGTACACAATGCCCACACTCACCTTAATAAAATGAATTCAAAGTAAATATTTTGTCTCACCTATCTTTTTTGACATATGATTTGCTTTGGAGCACAGAGTTGCTAAGGAGAGAGTACACTATACGCACTGAATACTTTCAAAAACCATACACTGTGTTGCATGCGAGAGTGAGAGAGGTGAGAAGGTGAAAGTCTTAAGGCTGGCAATCTCTATCTCTATCTATCTCCGTAAACTTTGTATTGCCTTTTTTATGAAATTCAGCAACTTCCAGAAACTTCCCGGACTAAGGTCTGGAAGTATGGGGGCCAAACAGGGCGCCTGAGTTGCCAAGTATATCTCTCCCGAACGCCAATCACCCCTAGCCAGACGGCCCTCTTAGTCATCTAGCTCCGCCCACCCGTTGTCCCTGTCCCTGAAATAAAAAAAAAAACATAACATCCTATCACCAAGCCTTCACGAGATTTCTAAAGAATGTGGTAGAGAATTTTCCAAACCAAATGTTACTGAGCATTCTCTCAGAAACATGACGCAATACCTGATAAAACATAAAATAACATTACCTAAGTCCTTGCTCATATCTTGCACTAATCCCACAACTCTCTTAAATAGTTTACGTAAAACTTCGTACCAAATATATGTGAAATAAAAAGTAAATTCTTAAAATTATCGTAAATTTAAATATACAACTTGAATAAAGAATACAATGAAATTAACAAGGAAAGTCTTATATAACTTACATATCCCACTTATGTCTACATGAAAGGGGCTCATTTTAAGAGCTGGCTATCCATCTCTTTAATGCATATATGAAAACATTATAAAATATGAATAAAATCATTAACAAACTACTGTTTTTACTCTACACTAGACCAGCTTCGTAAGCTGATACATTAAGTCAGCAATGATATCATGTAGTTAAAAAAAAGGTAACTATTATTATTATTATTATTATTATTATTATTATTATTATTATTACTTGCTAAGCTACAACTCTAGTTGGAAAAGCAGGATGCTATAAGCCCACGGG
>NC_090733.1:81693721-81698721 GCF_036898095.1 Palaemon carinicauda | reverse complement strand
GGCAACGCTTCAGGAACTTAGAAAAAAGTAGGGAGCAAACTTTTATCGAATTTGCAAGATCGAAGGAACAATATGCTAGTGATTGGTTCAAGTCCAAGGAAGTGGTAAATTTTGAGAAATTGAAGGAATTAATGTTGGTGGAGGAGTTCAAGAGGTGTGTTCCGGATAAACTGAAGGTTCACCTCGAAGAGTTAAAACTAGAGACCATTCAGGAGGTAGCCATCGCTAGTGATGAGTATTATTTGTCTCATAAGAGTGAGTTAGGGGGAGTAACAAAAATGGTGAAGTCCGGATGGGGTAAAGTAGGTAGGAATAATAATTTCAACAATAATAATAATTCTAACAATAATAATAATGCAGGGATGTTTACTAGAAATAATTATAGAGGTAATGATCAGGGCAATGCCAATACTAATATTAATTTTTCTCCTAACAGGAATAATAGACCTAAGATATATAATCCCGAGAAATTGAAAACATTGACGTGCTTCTTTTGCAATAAGAAGGGGCACGTAAAGAGCATGTGTTATGCATTTAGAAACTCACAAAATGCTAATGTTAGGCCAGTGATGGGTGTGGAAGAGAGAGAGAGAGAACCTACCCCAACAACATCTGCTGATCAATGACTACCTGGTTGTTTTGACAGATATTTGTCCTTCGGTAGTGTCTCTTTCGCCAATTCGTCCGAGAAAAGACGTGTGCGTATTTTGCGTGATACCGGTGCAGCTCAGTCTTTGATATTAAGGGAGGCATTACCTTGCAATTTTGTACCAAAAAGTGGGGAATTTGTGTTATTGGCTGGTTTTCCCGATACGGTAAAATCGTATGCTATGGAAAATTTTAATTTAATCTGCCCTTCCTTTGCAGGGAATTTGAAATTGGCCATCGTTGATAAATTTCCGGTTAAAAATGTTGATGTTGTGATAGGGAATGATGTTGCTCTGAAGAATAATACTTGTCCCATACTGATAAACCCTGATAGTGAAGTAGCAGCAGTTACTCGTTCTAGTGCTAGAATTGTTGACGCTGCAGAGTCAACAATTGATCTAGATTTAAGTAGTTTAGAACGTAGTGATAGCGTAGTTGTAGATCTTGGGATTTTGAAGGACAAACTGAATTGGACTATTGAAGAGCTAATCAAAGCTCAGAAAAAGGATTTTCGGGATCTCCCTATTGAGTCAGGTGATGTTACTGATATAACCGGTCCCAAATTTAAAATAATTAATAATATTTTATATAGGTTGACTAGGCCTATGGAGGCTGATAACTTTGATTATGAAATTTTGAAACAGATAATGGTTCCATTTGTTTACAGGAATGAGTTGATATCCTTGGCGCATGAAAGTGGTTTGGCCGGACATTTTGGCATTCATAAGACTTCTGGCAAGTTGTTAATGAATTATTATTGGCCGAAGTTGAAGGCGGACGTAAAGAAGTTTGTCAATAGCTGTGATGTTTGTCAGAAGGTCGGTAAACCTAATCAGCTTATTCCAAAAGCACCTCTATGTCCTATTCCAGTGGTTTCCGAACCTTTCACGGAGGTCATTATTGATATTGTTGGACCATTACCAAGGACTCGTAGTGGAAATGAATATATTTTGACTATTATGGATAGGATGTCTCGATATCCCGAGGCAATACCACTACGTACGATAAAAAGTGTTAAAATTGTAGATGTACTAATTGACTTTTTTACCAGGTTTGGGATGCCTAAAATTATTCAATCGGATTGTGGTTCTAATTTTGTTAGCAGGTATTTCAGAGATAAAATGGCAGAGTTAAATATAAAACATGTGACCTCTTCTCCATATCATCCAGAAAGTCAGGGAGCTCTGGAGAGATTTCATCAAACCCTGAAATCGATGGTAAAGAAATATTGTTTGATTAATGGTTCTGAATGGGATAAGGAATTACCTTATTTGTTGTTCGCTTTTCGTTCTGTCCCAAGTCAGTCTTTAGGTTTTTCGCCTTTCAGCCTTGTGTTTGGCCATTGTGTTCGAGGTCCTCTTGATGTTGTTCGAGAGTCCTGGGAGGGAGACGTCCCTGAGATCAATTTATTAGATTATGTGTCTAATCTAGGTGATAAGTTAACAAAGGCTTGGAAATTTGCAGGTGAAAATTTATTGTGTAGCCAAAAAAGAATGAAGTACTTTTTTGACAGAAGGTCTAAAGCACGTGACTTTGCGGTAGGCGACAAAGTTTTGGTTTTGTTACCCATTCCTGGAAATCCATTGAAAGCATCTTTTTCAGGTCCTTGGAAAATTCTGAAAAAAATTAGTGAAGTTAATTATTTAGTAGAGACTCCCGAGAGAAGGAAACCTTTTCAGCTTTGTCACATAAATATGTTGAAGGCTTATGTAGAACGGGAGAAAGTCACTCCCGTGGCAACCGTAGGGAATGCTGTAGTTTCCGAGAACGATAAACTTTTTTCTTTTTCAGAGGGTGAAAGTATTGATGATAATTGTTTTAATGGAAGTGAATGGCGTTCAGATAATAAGAATTCTTTGAAACATTTTTCTGGTATGGTTTCTCATTTAAGCAATGAAGAACAAAAGTCTTTAAAGAAATTGGTATTTAATTATAATGAATTATTTTCGGATGTACCGGGAAGGACTAATGTCCTTGAACATGACGTGGACGTAGGTAATGCCACTCCTGTGAAACGAGCGCCTTACAGGTTGAATCCCTTTAAAAATGAGGTTGTGGCGAAGGAAGTTGATTATATGCTAAAACATGACCTAATTGAACCTAGTCAAAGTCCTTGGTCATCCCCTGTTGTATTGGTAAAGAAACCCGACGGTAATTTCAGGTTATGTTTTGATTACCGTAAATTGAATGAAGTGTCTAAGTCTGATTGTTACCCATTACCACGAATTGAGGATTGTATTGATCGTATGGGTAAGGCCAAGTACATTAGTAAATTCGATTTGCTGAAAGGTTATTGGCAGGTTCCTCTTTCGAAGCGGGCAAGGGCCCTGTCCGCTTTCGTAACACCCCAGGGACTATTTCAATGTAAAGTGATGCCGTTTGGTATGAAGAACGCGGCTGCCACCTTTCAGAGGTTAATGAATACTTTAGTCTATGGTTTAGAGGGGTGTGTTGTGTATATTGATGATATTGTTATTTATAGCGATGATTGGGAAACCCATTTAAAACGTATTAGGGCACTATTTGAGGTGTTGAAAAAGGCAAATTTGGTAATTAATTTAAAGAAAAGCGATTTCGCAAAGGCAAAGGTGGTATATTTGGGTCATGAGGTTGGTAATGGTAAAGTTGCTCCTAAGCAAGCAAATATCGAATGTATTGAAAAAATGTTAATCCCCAAGTGCAGGAGGGATGTCAGAAGATTCCTTGGGTTGGGTGGGTACTACCGAAGGTTTGTTAGAAATTTTTCTGACATTGCCGATCCTTTGACTAATCTCTTAAGAAAGAAGGTAGCTTTTGTCTGGACTGATGAAACACAAAGGGCTTTTGATAATTTAAAAAGAGTATTAATTAATTTCCCTGTCTTAAGAGCTCCTGATTTTGACCTTCCTTTTTCTCTTGCCACGGATGCAAGTGACGTTGGTGTAGGAGCGGTGTTGTTACAGAATGACGAGCAGGGAGTTTCTCATCCTGTCGCATTCTTTTCAAAAAAATTGTCCTCCGCCCAACGTAGGTATTCCACTGTGGAGAAAGAGACTCTTGCTTTAGTATTTGCTATTAACCATTTTCAGGTTTATCTCTCCTCCTCAGATACACCTATTAAGGTCTTGACAGACCATAATCCCCTGACCTTCATCAGCAGATACAAAAATAAAAATCAACGATTGATGAGGTGGAGTCTCATGCTGCAAGAATGGAATTTAGAATTTTCCCACATCCCAGGAAAAGATAATATTGTTGCCGATTTTCTCTCTCGCAGCGTTGAATATTAGTTGATTGACAGAGGGCTATGCAGTTATTAAAGGTAGTGTCTGTATCGTTCTAATTATGGTGTGTGTGCTGTTGAAGTGGGCACGTAGTAAGTAGAAGTAAATGTATATTTAAGATTTATTAATCATGGTTTGTTTACAGAAGACTATAATGTTCTGGGTATATTATATGGGATCTTTAAGGTTAAAAGGTGAGGGTGATCACTAGTACTTTCTAATGATTGATTAATTAGATGGGTCATGGGCTCACGGGTCTGTAGCACAACAGCCGTTTTTTAGGCGCTACAGGCTGGTGTATGAGTGGTACCCTAGACTGAGTTAAGGTTAATCTACTAAGGTTTAGAGATTTCAGGTACGATAAGGTTGATAATAAGCTAAGAGATAGGCACTAATCTGGTATTCTGTATTTTCAGGCTAATAATTACGCTTCATCGATTTTGTTTGTTTGTTTGCGCAGGGGAGTCTTGTGGTGGTCTTCTCTGTGTCGTTCGGTGTGTGTGTATGTATTGGACACTATGGTGATAAGTGTGATATATAACACTGAAATAGACAGTGGTTTTTGTGATCAACATTTATTGATAGTGAGTGATGTGTATCCCTGAAAAGGAACAGTGTATTGAGTGTGGAAAAGGTTATAGCTTTTGGACTATATATACAGAATCCGGTTGTTAGTGCAATGACTCTTAATTAAGTTTATTAATGATATGAGTGATGTGAAATTTTTAGGTTTGGTACCTATTTATCGAATGGTGATGTTTTGGTTTTCTGGTTTTGGAAAGTTTACTTGTGATTAATTTAGGTTTAAGAATTTTTTTTAGTATTGGTTATATATTGCTATCCTTGTGAGCTGCAAACCTTGGTACTTGCCCCCCTCTTTCCTTTTGTTTGCCATGTTTTTGCAGTTGGTTTAATATTTCAAATTTTTGAGTGTTGGTTTAATATTTCATTATGTGATAACCTGTATGTTGTAATTCAAATCACTTTAAAAAAAAAAAAAAAAAAAATTTTTTTTTTTTTTTTGGTTGGGTGAGGAGGTGTAATATTATTGCTTTATTTTTCTAAATCATTTAAGTTTTTATAGATGTA
>NC_090733.1:81668721-81686221 GCF_036898095.1 Palaemon carinicauda | reverse complement strand
GTATATATATATATATATATATATATATATATATATATATATATATATATATATATATATATATATATATATATATATATATATATATATATATATATATATATATATATATATTCAAATATATATATATATATATATATATATATATATATATATATATATATATATATATATATATATATATATATATATATATATATATATATATATATATATCTTTTTAAATGGCCTTCAAAAGTGAATATTCAAAAAATGACCACATCCATGTAGTATACAGCTCATGAAAAAATTAACAGAGTATGCCAGACTATTATCCAAAAACATTGTTCTTATAATATTACGACGAAACTAAAGATTTTGTAGCAATCATCAATTCCCGATATCTTCGCTTCCAGGATTTCCATCAAAGTTAGTGAAGGACCTGAAAGTTTTCATCATAAGTTGCATCTTACCACATTTTCTGACATATTTTCACCTCACTTCTCAAGGAAACATGGGCAATTGAACTAAGTTTTTGCAAGATGTTTCATCTCCAACCTCGAGGAGCTTAATCCTGTCCGAGAGAGAGAGAGAGAGAGAGAGAGAGAGAGAGAGAGAGAGAGAGAGAGAGAGAGAGAGAGAGAGAGAGAGAGAGAGAGAGAGAGAGAGAATGTTGGGGGGATATCACTCTTGCACCTTAATTTTGTTTATTGGCATCCTGCTTCTCCAGTTAGAGTTTTATATTAGCTGTTAATAATAATAATAATAATAATAATAATAATAATAATAATAATAATTATAATAATAATAATAATAATAATAATAATAATAATAATAATAATAATAATAATAGTAGTAGTAGGCTAGTAGTAGTAGTAGTGATTATAAAAAAAGATTCAAAACTTTATATAATTTTCTTAATGCAGATTTGTAGTTGCCCACTCTACCTTTGTACTAAATTTCAGGTCATATGGGCCAGAAATGACAGATGAATCGATTTGAAGATTTGACAATAGGGGGAGAAGAAACATCTGGAAAAAAATATATGTTTCCCTCTCATGCAGTGAAATAATATTATTAATAATAATAATAATAATAATAATAATAATAATAATAATAATAATAATAATAATAATAATAATAATAATAATAATAATAATAATAATAATAACTATCTTTTGCGATCTGAATCAAACTTATTAACAAACTTATATTCAGTTTTATTCGTGCTTGCAAAATAGTAGCATTGTTTGTTTAAAACTGTTGACTGGTCAAAACAATAAAACAGTTGAGGCAATTTTTAACTAGGTTGGTTATTCCTATAAATGGAGGTCATAAGAGTGATAAGGTTAGGGAGCTAAGATTATATTATCCAAAATCTTTTACGATAACTTGTTCGCTGAGAAATTTAAAAAATTCTGTTTGAAATTCTATTCTAAAAACAAATTATTTCAGAGAGCACAACATTTCTATTTATGGTTGCTAGAGTGAAAGTAATGACAAAACGTTTATCCGAATTACACGTTAATGCAAATCAGATGAGAAGCGAGTGGATGAATTTAATGGTGAGAAACAAATGTTTATGATAATTATGATTGAGAGCAGATCGATTAATATCATGTAAGTGATTTTATGGCATAGTGTTCTTATTGAAGATTCCTTATGTTGTAGGGTATATGTTTTTCTACCCATTTGTTGAGATTTTCAATTGTTATAGCATGAAATATTCGGTTAAAGTGAACTTGACACATTAATCCAGTATTTAGTGTTCAAAATATCTTTTGAATATTTTTTCTATTTCAAAGTAATTATATATATATTTTTTAAGATGATTATTTGTCTAAAGTAAACCCAACATAATAAGATAATTAAAGCAAAATTTATCCTCTATTTACTGCTCAAATTTTCTTTCGGCAACAATATTTTGTCAAATATGAACTCGACATATTACACTAATGAAAACAATATTAATCCTCTACTTACTGCTCAAATCATCTTTTCCTTAGACTGATCTTCATCCTCATAACAAAATATATATGATGATGGAAGTATCATCAGTGGAAAAAGTCTCCTGTGGATAATTACTTCGGAAGTATTGTGTTCTTGTCAAGTTTTAATCATGTAAAAGGAGAAGTCTCACCCGAATGGTGATCGAATATCCAGCAAAATCAGAGTCAGCATATTGTTCATATTTGTTATTTTTTATTTATTTATTTTTTTTTTCTTTTTTAACGGAAATTGCATTCTGTCATTTGATTCCAATGTGTTTAGAGATGAGAACAACACATCCTCAAACAATATATGATTTCTTTCATTTTACATATATATATATATATATATATATATATATATATATATATATATATATATATATATATATACATTCTCATATATATATATATATATATATATATATATATATATATATATATATATATATATATATATATATATATATATATATATACATATATATATATATATATATATATATATATATATATATATATGTGTGTGTGTGTGTGTATGTGTGTGTGCGTATGTGTTATGTTTGTATATATATATATATATATATATATATATATATATATATATATATATATATATGTATATATAAATATATATATATATATATATATATATATATATATATATATATATATATATTTATATATATATATATATATATACATATATATATATATACACACATATGCAGTGTGTGTGTGTGCATGTGTGTATATGTGTGTATATACAGTTTATAATAATTTGCATTGGAAATTTAGATGTTCCCTTCTAAAGATGGAATCAGATACCAAAATAAGCCAAACAATCCCTTGAATATATAAAAAAAAATAATAAGAACAAGATGGAGGGATACAAAATAGTTCAATGGATTAGGAATAATAGATTCTTAGTTTTGATGATATGCTGTACACCCTTACTATAAAGTTAAAATAGTCTCTCTAAATATGAAGGTGAATAAAAACGATATATCCTCCAGTGAGATGAGGATTATCCAAAATAATACATTGGTGGGTTTGTAGTTTATCTTTATCCTGGGATATGGGAAGAATAATCTATATTTTTCCTGTATAATTTATAACTCATATATATTTCATGACTTGATAAAACGGTAGTAGCTTCTGGCTTAAATAGAGCTTCGTCAAGAGAGTTTCTATAACTAAAGCATCACTTTTGAATATATAAAGAGAGGATTACATATTTCAGAGATACTTACTATAAAAGCATAAAGAGTGTTCATGGAATGAGATTAAGAAACATACAGTGTAAGATTTTTCAAGAAATAGCCGAGTCCTATGTCCTTTGCAGTTTAAAGGTTAGTGTTACATAAAATGTTAAAAGTACATTTGGTATCTCAAAAATGTATGATCATCAATCTAATTAAGTAATTTAGGATGACATTATATATATATATATATATATATATATATATATATATATATATATATATATATATATATATATATATATATATATATATATATATATATATCTTCGGTGATGGCAGCAACAGCCAGTATTGAACACAAATTCCATAGTATGGATAGGGAAAGAGTAGTTCAAAATGTCCTGTTTTTATTCGCAACGTTTCGTGATTCTTAATCACATTGTCCAGGGCTAAAAATAAAACATATACAAAAGAATTAAGAAACCGTTAATTTTTTTTACAAATTCATTCAAAACTATAAAAATCAGTTAAAATCTAAATGAAAATTTAAAGGAATATATATATATATATATATATATATATATATATATATATATATATATATATATATATATATATATATATATATATATATATATATATATATATATATATATATATATATATATATATATATATATATATATATATATATATATATATATATATATATACATATATATATATATATATATATATATATATATATATATATATATGTATATATATATATATATATATATATATATATATATATATATATATATATATATATATATATATATATATATATATATATATATATAGATATATACATCAGACAAAGTAGTGGAACCAACCTCGCAGAAGCGTAGTGAGAAACTGTATGCTAACAAGAGTTAGAAATCAAACCAAAAGAAATCTATGACAAATATAACTGAATAGAAGAAGCTTGGGTATTTAACGACGAACTAGTCATTTGATCAAAATGGACTCAAGAAGAGGTAAGTCATGATTTTTTGACTCTTGTCCAATGATGGTAAAATCTTTGTTTTAATATTTTGTTTGAACATTTTAGCATGAATCCTAATATTAGAATGTTCAGGGTTGGATATTCTGCAACCATTTCGATAGCTAACACCTCTATGGGAGTCAGTTCTGACCTTTAACGACCTCTTGGTAGATCCTACGTAGGTCACAGAATTACAGTTTGGGCAATTATATTTATATACAATACCAGAGGACATATAAGGACAAAAGATTTTTGAAGTGGAAAAGCAAGGCAATTGTGAGAGGGTTTTTAGGGATGAGTTTAACTTCCACAGCCGGGAAGTGTTGTTGGATAATTTCTGTAAACTTTCTCTTAAGAAAATCTTCATGGAGAAAATGAAAATTCACATAAAAGTTTAGTTTAGGAACTTTAAGTTTTTTTGGAGTCTGAGCCATGTTGTCATTCAATAATCTATTAAGAAGTTTAAAAATATTTTGGTGGGGAAACAGTTTTTCTTAAGATATTCATATAGATAAATAATTTCAGTATGGAAAGATTCCCAGCTAGAGGTCAAAAGGAATGCTCTGTGAAGAAGAGTAAAAATAGAATTAAGTTTAAAATTATAAAAACAAGAGCTATAAAAGTTTGAACCTAACCCAGTAAAAGTCTTTTTTTTTTCTAAAAATCGTGGTACTAAAATCTTCTCTATTTCTAGACACCAACACATCTAAAAAGGGTAGTTTGTTACCTTCCTCCTTTTCTACGGTGAATTTTATGTTTTCATGTTGTTAGTTGGCAAAGTCAAGGAAGGAGTCAGCGCCGAACTCATCTCTGAATAGAACAAATTTGTCATCAACATACCTAACATAAAACAAGGGATGATAACTTAAAGGGCAATTTTCCAGCATGGTCAAAGCACTGTAGGAATTCTTGGGCATGATCAACTAATATCACCGTTTTCTGTCAGCCATTACCACCAACCTTGATCCCCTCTACGCCTCCCTCAAGGTCAAGCCAAAAGACATGAAGTGGGGTCCCCTTCAAGAAAGGGCCTTCTGCAACGCAAAAAATGCCCCATCAATCACTGCTGCTCTCACTTTTCCCGTCCCACATGACCATCTCCTTCTCTCCACCGATGCCAGAGACGTCGCTATTGGTACCGTACTCGAACAGGTGGTCAACGGCTCGTCCTGCGCATTGGCCCTCATCAGCAGAAAACTTTCCAAGACAGAATCGGGTTATTCTACCCTCGATCGTGAATTGCTAGCGGTGCACTTGGCTTTCCGGCACTTTGACATGCCTCTGGTGCATGACTTCACTCGACAGTTTGACGCCTGGTCAGCCCGTCAACACCGACATCTCTCCACTGTGGCTGAATACAATTGCACTCTTCAACTTCTCCCTGGGAATATTAATCCTATTGCCAATGCCCTGTCAAGAAACACGTTGGCTGCCGTTCAACTGGGATTGGATTACAACGCCTAGGCTGAAGCCTAACGACAGGATCCAGAGTATCAAGCATGTAGGGCATCCTGCACATCCCTACGTTGGAAAGATGTCCCCTCCATGACTTCAACACCACCCTCCTCTATGACTTCTATACTGGTAGACAGCAACCGTAAATTCCTGCTCCCATGCGCCAACAGGTGTTTGATTTCATTCACGTCCTTTCACATCCCTCGCGCCATTCGTCTGCACAGCAGCTGAAGACGAAGTTCATTTGGCACGGTATTACTAAGGATTCTAAGGATTTGGTCCATGCATTTATTTCTTGCTAAGCTTCCAAAGTACATCGACACACGGATTCAGGAGTGGGCACCTTTCCTCAACCTCAGCGTCGTTTCGCACACATTCATGTCGACGTTGTAGGCCCCCTACGCACATCACAAGGACATCTTTACCTGTTTACCGTCATCAACCGCTCCTCTCGTTGGCCCGAAGCCATTCCCATGGAAACTGCAACGTCTGCCTCATGTACATCTGCCTTACTCTCAGGATTGATAGCAATATTTTGTATCCCTAAGAATATTATTTCTGACAAGGGTACCACTATCACCTCTCAATTGTGGTCATCATTAGCAAATATCCTCGGCATCACACTACATCAGACAACTGCCTACAACCCAGCTTCCAATGGAATGGTTGAACGTTTTCATCATACCCTCAAAGCAGCTTTGATGTCCCGCTGCAAGAACTCCAACTGGTTTACTCAGCTTCACTGGGCCATCCTGGGATTAAGGACCACTCCTGAAGATGCCCTGGAGGTCTCGGCAGCTTGAATGGTATATGGTGACCAATTGGTCGTCCCTGCCGAATTTTTTCCTTCTGTAACCTCCTCCGACGATCTCCAGCGCATAGGCTACGTCTCTTTTTTGCATAAATTATCCTTTGTATACTCGGTGTCCCCTTGCACTGACAGCACCTTGTGTTAAAATGTCTGCTAACTTCATTGTTAACTGTTAACAGAACTAGTTGCCGGTAAGACAAGAAATAACATTTTTGTATTTTGTTACCCTACTGATGTGACCTAGTGTGTATATATATTTCATGTGTCTTTAATAAAGTTCCCCAGTTGTATTCATCTCGCCTTTGAATAACAATCTACTCTTGGTCAGTCACAGTGTGTGTGTGTGTATATATATATATATATATATATATATATATATATATATATATATATATATATATATATATATATATATATATATATATATATATATATATATATATATATATATATATATATATATATATATATAAGTAGGAATAAAATAGTCAATGCTGCTATCATCTTTATTCGGGAGCTTTCGACATAACTTATGTCATCTTCAGCCTATCTGCAATTATCATATGTAAAATTAATAAAATTGAAGAAATTATCCTAAGTATATAGTTAGGAAGATACACTTTCATGAACTGATCAACTAGCTCTAAAATCAACCAATCAAGGAACATAAAACCTTAAAAAAGATTTATTACACACAACTATATAACTATATGAAAGACTCAATAACTAATATACCTAGTCACCCGCAGGAGATGATGACCACCCATCCAGACCAGCAACCCACAGACCAAACGGATCAATGGGTCACCGGTAACTGAACAGGTAACCCCTCATTCAAGCTGGGTTTTGTCTTAAAAATGTATAAAGGCTCCAAGATTCTCAGCTGGCTGACGTTACTATGTCTGTCCGTAATTTTGAAATTTTCCTTAAAAATGGCATGACCAGATTTAAATGCGTGGTCATAAATAGCTGAAATTGGTTTCTTACTTAACGGTATATTGGTTCGTACCGATCTCCCCATGTGCTCCGAAATCCTACACTGAAGCTGTCTAGATGTGCTTCCAGTGTAGCACTCATTACAGAGTGCACATTGAAAAGTGCATATGACACCGGAACACAAGGGAGTAGGTAGACTCTGTTTAAATATTTCCTTATATTTAAACAGTGAGCCAACTGAGAACTTGTTAGTAAAAATTAGTTTTAAATCAATGTGGGGATAACATTTCCCCACAACACTCATAACCTCTGTTCATAGTCTCTCCAAAACATAACCATGGATGTGGCTTTAAGTTAAACGAGCCATATAAGACATTCCATACAGAACTCTCTATAATTTCAAACCACACAAAGTTTTTTCGTCCATTTTTTCTAAGAAGGATATTGAAATCTTGAGAAATCTAGGTAAAGTCCAGCATCTGGACACCAGACGGGAGAACAATACTCAAAACAAGGTAGAATGAAAGAGTTAAAACACTTCTTCAGAATAGATTGTAAGACATTCTCAATAAGCCAATTTTTGGTGCAATCGAAGAAGACACAGACCTAATGTGTTTCTCAAAAGTAAATTTGCTGTCGAGAATCACACCTAAAATTTTAAGAGTCATACAAATTTAAAGAAACATTATCAATACTGAGATCCGGATGTTGAAGAGCCACCGTCCTTGACCTACTTATAATCATACTTTGAGTTTTGTTTGGATTCAACTTCATACCCCATAAGTTGCACCATGCACTAAATTTAGCTAAATCTCTATTAAGGGATTCACCAACCACAGATCTACATTCAGGGGATGGAATTGATGCAAAGAGAGTAGCATCATCTGCATATGCAACAAGCTTTTTTTCTAGGCCAAACCCCATGTCATATGTATATATTATGAAAAGTAATGGGCCAAGAACACTACCCTTTGGAACACCAGATATCACATTAATATACTCACAGTAGTGCCCATCAACAACAACTCTTTGAGATCTATTACTTAAAAAATCAATAATAATGCTAAGAAACGACCAACCCACTCCCAACTGTTTGAGTTTGAAAACAATGACCTCATGATTAACACGGTCAAAGGCAGCACTAAAATCAAGGCCAATCATACGAACTTCCTGACCACAGTCAAGGGATTTCTGTACAGCACTGGAGATTGGTAGAAGGGCATATATATACATACATATATATATATATATATATATATATATATATATATATATATATATATATATATATTTATATATATATATATATATATATATATATATATATATATATATATATATATATATATATATATATATATATATATATATATATATATATATATATATATATATCACGAAAACTTGTGATTTTAATCAATGTAAATTTCAACCAAAATGACGTTTAATACCTAATTCTACATTGGGAATATATATCCACTAGAATAGAAATTGAGCTATCAAGATAGCCCAGTTGGTAGAGTCCTTGCAGGCATGGTTTCAGCTAAGTGGCACGAGTTTGTATCTGCCCAGTCAGAAACTCTTACCATAATTTCATTCCAAATGTAGAATTCCGTATTAAATGCCTTTGTGGTTAATATTCACACACACACACCTACATATATATATATATATATATATATATATATATATATATATATATATATATATATATATATATATATATATATATATATATATATATATATATATATATATATATATATATATATATATATATATATATATATATATATATATATGTGTGTGTGTATATATATATATATTTTTGGGCTCAAGCCATGTCGTCCTGATGGAAGTTCCTGTTGGGTAGCTTCCTAGGGTATATTACAACTACGACGATATTCCCAGAGAATTTACCTTAAGGTACCAGAATTCTAACTCCTGGAGTGAATATCCCTAATGAAAGGGATATCGCGACATATCAGAGGACGTATTCTTGACACGCCACATGGCAATCTGCACCCCAAACAGAGATAACACATCGAGGGGTCAGTTGGCAAGAAACGAAAACGGGAAAGAAAAAGGGGGAGCCGCTCCCAAGGCTCCCTCTTCTCCAGTTTCGTAAGCGTGCCTGGCGCCAATCCTGGCGCCATCTGTATTCCTTTTTGCGTAGCTTAACAACTCGGTGTTTTTTCCTGTGTTTCTCGCAAATCTTGGATTTATTCAGCTTTTCATGGCTTCTCCAACTTCGTCGGCCTCTGATAAGTTGAGTACCATTTCTTTTATGTATAAATGTAGGCTCTTGGTAAATTTTTAAGTGATTAATATGATTAATCTTTGTTACAAGAGCCGTAGCCTACCGGAGGCGTCATGGACGCTGTCGCTCGCTAGGTATAAGTTTAGTTAGCCAGAGCGACATTCCCGGTTGTTTTGCTTTAATAAATTTTAGCTATTTAGCGTTACATAGGATTTCCTTTCGTGCTTTAGTATTATTTTGGCGAAGTATTCGCCAACTCTGGCCTACGCTAGGCCATGTAGCCTAGTCGTTTGGTCCTAGTACTTCCTGCATGATTTTGGTTTTCCGAGTGTATTGAAATTTTATTGAAGCTTTAGGCTGTTTTTATACATTTAAGATTTTGTTGAATATTTCCAAGATAGTATACGAGTGAGTTTCGGTGATTTAGGTAATCGATTCTCTTGGTGCCTAGGCTAAGTTAATTATGGAGCCTTAGTATACTTTCTCATACTCCCCGGTTGCTTTCTTTTCTTCGGAGAAGTTATGCAATCCTTTTCCCTCTGTTTAAGCCTTGGGCTTATCCCTAAGTGGTTTATCTGAATTAACTTTCGATAAAACTATACTGGGGTGTTACTGTACCTTCCTGTTCCAGTAAGTCTGGTTTCAGAGTGGGACAGAACAACAGAGTTTTTAGTCTGAGTCTGTGTTCGTCTGGCTTGGGGTAGAGTCTCCCTCGCTGGCCTGACACACACATAGGAGGCTTAGCCTCCTTAGGTCACTACCGAAGGTTTCTGTACGAGATGATTCCTTCTTTTGTGATCTAGCAGACTAGTCCTTGTTGCTGTTCTCGGTGGGAGGATAAGTTTCTTTCCCTGGGAGTAGCAACACCTTCCTTGCTTTGGTTCTTGGGAGCTGGCAAGTATTGCTGGCCTCCCTCCTTGGATCTCCCTTAGGCTAAGATGAGTTTCCTTGGCTGCGGGTGATCCTTCACTAAAGCAAGGTTGGTAGGACCCTGTTTTGTCCCTTCCCCCTCTATCTCCGTAATGGCCTAGCCATTACAGTACTGTACGTCATTCTACATCTGGACCTAGGATATGTTAGTATGTGGAATTGACTCAGTCCTTTGCCGGCCGGCGGAGTCTGCCGGCCGGCAAGGGTCTTCTGCTTGAGTGCTGCCCGGACCTCCCTTGGTCCCTCATCCATGCCTGCCTATGAGTCAGACGGCATTGGTCAGGAAGCCTGAATTAGATTCTCCCCTTCCTTATCTGCACTCTTTCGGATTGTCGGGCTTGGAGGTTGTTTACGCTCTTATCCCGGCATCCATTCTGTTTTCTTCTAGTGCTGTACCCGACCCGGCTGCCGGCCTATGAGGCCGGCAGCCGGGCAGTCGTAGTCCTCTGGTTCTTTTGCTGCTGGCTAGCATCGGTTGTGTACCTTTGCCGGCCGGCTAATGTCAGCCCTTGCCTGCCGGTCGCCAAGAGTGTGGCCGGCAGCCGGGTGCTACTTTGTGTAGCCGACATGGGCTGTTGCCGGCCGGCACATGCATTTGAACCAGCGTTCTGCCGCCATATAGCTGTTAAGTAGTATACTTTAAAGCTAGTTATGGTGTGTGCCGGCCGGCAAGTGCCGGCCGGCAAGTGCCGGCCGGCACACTACCTTCTATACTGTACCAGTATTCTTCAGTATAACATATACTGTAAGAGGAAAACTATAGTATAAGTTTTGGTACAGCACTGTGTGTTCTAACACTTTTGTGTTGTCTTGCACAGCCCTTTGCTGTTGCCTTACAGATAAGAAAGTGAGTTCTTTCTTGTCTATTATCCAGGATTTTAAAATCATTGCTTAGGTGTGAGCTACACCTGTTTCCTCTGGAAACTTTTCATTGGTTATTCTAGAAGAGATTAACCATACGATTTTATTATCTGGAAGGCTGCAACAATTGGTTGTGAAGGAAACACAAGTGTGTGTCTTTCCTTTCTGAATTGTTATGCTACTATGCATATCCAGTGATACATAGTTCACTTGATACTCATGGAAATTTCTTCTCTTTACAGGAGGACCCTCCGAAGTGCGGAAGTGTTTTCTGCAACGTCCGCAGTAAGAACCTCTGCGGACATGAGTTTTGTAGGAGGCAGGCAGCATGCGCTGTCTCCAAGGGTGATCTCCAGTATTGGGACCCTCAGGTATGTACCGTGTGCACTAACCTGATTACTGAGGCCTTTGATTCCCCTAGGACGGCGGAATCAAGGGATATAGCAAGGGAGAAGCTTCGTACCTGGGTAAGGGGCTTCCAGAAGAACACCTCTGGACCTTATCTTCCAAGTGAGAAGATGAGGGCGTATCTTTTCCCTAGGGCATCAGCTGATGCATTGATTCCCCAGCCTCAAGAGGAGATCTCCCAAGTTCAGATCCAGGTGGATGCTGAAGTCGCTGTCGCTATGCAAGACATCCAGTTGGATGACAGGATGTCTGACGTGGACGAGCGTCTGGAGGAAGACCTCCTGGCAGAAGCCCAGGATGAAGTTCAAGCCCCAGGCGTTGTAGAGGAAGAGGTCGACGAGGTGTCGGCTACTCCGGTTCAGATCCCGGAGCCTATTCCCTCAACATCGGCCGCTCTCCCAGTAGAGCTGGGACAGGCCCTCTCCTCCATTGTTGGAATGATCCAACAAATGCAGAAGGAGAATCAGGAGAAGGCGGCTGCAATGGAACTGCAGATGCAGAGACTTGCAGCATCACATGGGCCCCAGAAAAGGCTCAATGTGAAAGATCTTCCCTTGTGCTCAGATGCTAACCCATGGAGGTATGCTGAGCACATGCCGATGACGACTGGAAAGATCGTCATCTCGGATAAGTTGGGCTCAGTTCCCCTAGAGGAGGTGGAATTCTGGCCCAACAAGGGGTCATATCCGGACTGTTATGTCCGGCTGAGGAAGGAACCAGCTTCAAAGGAGGAGACAGAGCCGAAGGAGGTCATAGTGATGGACCATGCTAAGGATTAAGCTTTGCTTTCATCCTCGATGAAAGAGAGGGGCTTCTCGAACTCAAAGGTAGCTGCATTGAGTAAGAAGCTCCCTTCCTTTGTGTCCTCTCCTGCAAGAGCCTTCCCCTTTTTACAGAAAGGGTTTGCGGCTGTACTAAAAGCAGTCGAGGCCGGCAAGCCTTGCCCCTCCCTGGAGGAGTGTAAACCCTTGTCGCTGGCCCTGCCTATGGACCACAAAGACTGGAAGGACGTCCATCTTACCTTCTCAGTTGGGGAGTTGGAGGCTGATATTGCCGGACGTCAGTTCGGCGAGGACCTCCCTAAGCTGTCTGACTTTCTTTTGCGGAGAGAGCTCGAGACAAAAGAAAGACTGGCTGCCTCAATGTCTCTTCAGACTACTCTTGACACGATGGCAAGTGACCCCAAAGTCCATGAAATGTTCATGGTAGTGGCCAAGACTCATCTGGCCACAGTGACGAAGGATCTTTATGGCTTCGTCAAGGCGAGGAGAGCTTGTAGGGAGTTCGTGTTCTCCTCGGCTACGGTGAGGCACGAGCCAAGGAAGCTAATCTCCTCCAACATTTGGGGCAAAGACCTTTTCCCTACCGATTTGGTCAAAGAAGTTGTTGATAGGGCCTCCACGGAGAATAGAAACCTTCTCCAGAAGTGGGGCCTGGCTAACAAAAGAAAGTCTTCCCCGGATGAGGGTCCTCAACCAAAGAGGAAGACTATGAGGACTAGGCTACCGTCTCGACCAGCCAAGCCTCTTAAACAGCAACAGCAACTGCAATTGCCATTGCCTTCAGTGCCCCAGTTGGTGGCACAAACCCCGACCACATTTCAGTGGGTACCCCAGGCCGTGTCGACACAGTCCACGGCATTCACCCCAACGTTCGAAGGGCAGTCTACTTCCTTTCGAGCAAAGCCTAGAGGAGCAGCCAGAGGCTCGTCTAGGCGCCCCTCAAGGGAAAGGGGATTCAGGGGTTATCGCGGTCGGGGAGGCAAGACCTCAGGACGGCAGTCCAAGTGAGATGATGCCGGTAGGAGGGAGACTTCAGAATTTTCGGGATCGGTGGACCTTCGATCCCTGGGCCCACAGCCTACTCAAGAACGGACTGGGCTGGAGCTGGTACAGCACTCCACCCCCGTGCCCTCGGTTTTTCCAACACTCCACCCCCGTTCTGGAGGAGTACGTTCAAGAACTGTTGGAGGAAAAAGATATCCGAAGGGTGAAGTCCATCAAATTCCAAGGGAGGCTGTTTTGTGTTCCCAAGAAAGACTCGGAAAAGCTCAGAGTCATTCTGGACTTGTCGCCACTCAACAAGTTCATAGTGAATTGCAAATTCAAGATGCTAACACTGCAACACATAAGGACCTTACTGCCCAAGAGGGCATATTCCGTCTCTATAGACTTGTCAGACGCCTATTGGCACGTTCCAATCAACCGTCGACTCTCCCCCTACCTAGGGTTCAGGCTACAACGAAGACTATACGCCTTCAGAGCCATGCCATTCGGGCTAAATATAGCCCCAAGGATTTTCACGAAGCTTGCGAGCGTAGCTCTCAAACAATTACGCCTAAAGGGAATTCAGGTAGTAGCCTACCTGGACAACTGGCTGGTGTGGGCAGCATCCAAGACAGAATGCTTGCAAGCTTCCAGTCAAGTGATCCAGTTCCTAGAGTATCTATGCTTCAAGATCAACAGAAAAAAAAGTCTCGACTTTCTCCATCTCAAAAGTTCCAGTGGCTGGGAATCCACTGGGACCTAATGTCACACCGTTTCTCCATCCCGGCGAAGAAAAGGAAGGAGATAGCGGGTTCTGTCAAGAGACTTCTAGATTCCGAAAGGATATCAAGACGCGAACAGGAGAGGGCACTAGGCTCTCTCCAGTTTGCTTCGGTGACAGACCCAGTGCTAAGAGCACAGCTAAAGAATGCAACCGGAGTTTGGAGAAGTTATGCATCAAACGCGCGAAGAGATCTGAGAAGACCAGTTCCGCTTCGGCTACGTACTCTTCTCAGGCCTTGGTCCCAAGCCAGACATCTAAAGAAGTCGGTTCTTCTTCAGCCACCTCCCCTGTCGGTGACGATTCACTCAGACGCCTCGAAGGAGGGATGGGGAGGTCACTCTCATCGGAAAAAAGTCCAGGGGACTTGGTCCAAGCTATTCAAGACCTTTCACATAAACTTTCTAGAGGCTATGGCAGTGCCCCTTACCTTGAAGAAAGTCTCCCCGCGTCACTCGATCCACATAAGGTTGGTGATGGACAGCGAGGTAGTTGTGAGAGTCTTGAATCGACAAGGATCGAGGTCACCACCTCTCAACCAGGTGATGTTGGCCATCTTCCGATTGGCGGAAAAGAAGAAGTGGTACCTGTCGGCAGTTCACCTTCAAGGAGTCCGCAATGTGACAGCGGACGCTCTATCTAGGTTCACACCGATAGAGTCGGAATGGTCCTTAGACGCAGGATCATTCTCCTTCATTCTGAATCAAGTCCCAGAACTGCAGATAGACCTCTTTGCGACGAAAGACAACAAGAAGTTGCCCCTGTACGTGTCCCCGTACGAGGACCCCTTAGCGGAAGCAGTGGACGCGATGTCCCTCGACTGGAACAGATGGTCCAGGATTTATCTGTTCCCTCCTCACAACCTTCTGTTGAGGGTCCTCAACAAACTGAGATCCTTCAAGGGGGTAGCGGCAATAGTGGCCCACAAGTGGCCGAACAGCGTGTGGTTCCCCCTGGCATTGGAACTACGGCTGAAGTTTGTACCGCTACCAGATCCAGTTCTGACCCAGCGAGTCCAGAATGAGTTACCCACCAACAGGTGGGGGCCCTGGAGAATCTGCCCTCTGAAAGAAGATGCATCTCTATGTCCAGTAGAATGCCTAAAGGTCTATCTTCGTAGAACTTCAGACTTCAAGGGTGGTCAACTATTCAGGGGAGAAACATCAGGCTCAAATTTATCTCTGAATCAACTCAGAGTGAAAACACATATTTTATTCGCAGAGCGGATCCTGACAGTACACCCGCAGGTCACGATCCGAGGAAAGTTGCCTCATCCTTAAATTTCTTTAATTGTATGGATTTTGAACATCTCCGTTCATACACTGGCTGGAAGTCTTCCAGAGTGTTCTTTCGCCACTATGCGAAGCAAGTAGAGGAACTAAAGAGATCTGTGGTAGCAGTGGGTCGCGTCGTTAACCCTACTGTTTAACTCTGCGAGGAACAGTGGTTTTAATTGGGACGATTAATTCCAGGGTGAGTGTGTAGTTACATACGGTACTACAAACTAAGTGAGGGCATTGAGTTGCCCACATAGACTGTTCCATTTCCAAAGGTGAACCTAGCATAAGTGCAGACATGTGTGCCGAGCGTTTTCTAACGCTAATGTGATTGATTTGTAATACAGACTTTTATGACTTTGATACCTCGGTATCCTAAAAGTGGCAATAATGTTTTTCTTTCAGATAAACAAGTTCTGTTTACTATCATACTTATGCTTAAAGTTTTGGGTTATCCTCTTCTTATATATATATATATATATATATATATATATATATATATATATATATATATATATATATATATATATTGTTGTTAACCTGTCTATTTATTGTTTGTCAATAAACTTGTTCTTGAGAACCTTGCGTCTCCTTCACCTTTATTGGTATAATTGAGCATTCATTCAATGTACGTTATCTGGGATAATTCTAATAGAATTGTTCCTTTATGCAAGCTATGTTGCATTGGTTTATGCTTTCCCTTAATGGGAGGATTCCGTCCCAGAGGGGGACGGTGGCGGTTTTACAAGTTTCCTCCTATGCGGATATAAACCTTTGTCCAATACAAGTATTGTGCGGGGAACTGGTCGATATTTCATATTGACGCAGTGGTTCTTTACAAACTATGCTTTACTTAATATAGGGTGAGACCACTATATTAGCTTGCCTGGTATTCATACATAGGTATATGTACTCTTCGAGACTTTTCCAGAGTCTAGTAGGACTCTTCCCTGTAGGGGGCAGGAAGCTCTAACATGGTTTATGGTTAGTTGAAAAGATGTATAACGGTAACATCTTAGGTCTCTAGGTCTAGTTGACCCGGAAAAATTACCTCCGGTGAGTACAGCACGTTCTGAGAATCCAAAGATACAGTAATGCTCTGGTATACTTCCATCAGGACGACATGGCTTGAGCCCAAAAAACGGATTTTGAGCGAAGCGAAAAATCTATTTTTGGGCGAGATGGCCATGTCGTCCTGATGGACCCGCCCTTCCCTTTCTATGAAAGGGCTGTAGGACCCCTCCCTACATACAGTATCTGTAGCACCTCATGTACGCTACAAGGAATACAGATGGCGCCAGGATTGGCGCCAGGCACGCTTACGAAACTGGAGAAGAGGGAGCCTTGGGAGCGGCTCCCCCTTTTTCTTTCCCGTTTTCGTTTCTTGCCAACTGACCCCTCGATGTGTTATCTCTGTTTGGGGCGCAGATTGCCATGTGGCGTGTCAAGAATACGTCCTCTGATATGTCGCGATATCCCTTTCATTAGGGATATTCGTTCCAGGAGTTAGAATTCTGGTACCTTAAGGTAAATTCTCTGGGAATATCGCCGTAGTTGTAATATACCCTAGGAAGCTACCCAATAGGAACTTCCATCAGGACGACATGGCCATCTCGCCCAAAAATAGATTTTTCGCTTCGCTCAAAATCCGTTATATATATATATATATATATATATATATATATATATATATATATATATATATATATATATATATATATATATATATATATATTATATATATATATATATATATATATATATATATAATATATATATATATATATATATATATATATATATATATATATAT
>NC_090733.1:81658721-81661221 GCF_036898095.1 Palaemon carinicauda | reverse complement strand
GAATAAGGATACTATATATTTTCATGACTACTGACGAAAGAGTGATGTATCTGTAATTATTGTAGTCAGTCAGATCTCCTTTTTTTTTTTCATTTTCACCAACACTCCTGCCTCCCATACATCAGGTTCTGCCTAATCGTGCCATACTCTACAAAATAATCTTGTAGGTATACTGGGAACCACTTAATTTTCGTCCAATATCAGTTATTCCATCATATCCAGGGGCATTTCATATCTTGAGAGAATATATATATATATATATATATATATATATATATATATATATAATATATATATATATATATATATATATATATATATATATTTATATATATATATATACATATATATATATATATATATATATATATATGTGTGTGTGTGTGTGTGTGTGTGAGAATATCTATCTATTGTAAGTTTGTACCTATTTCAGATTTGTATTAGAAAAGCTCATTCTTTTGACCGAGTATAAAAAGTCTACTATTAGTTAAGCCATTGTCTTATGAGGAGAATAGGAAGCGAAGGTATAATGTGACATAGTTATCTGATGGAATGCATAGGTTCATTATTAGAGAGAGAGAGAGAGAGGAGAGAGAGAGAGAGAGAGAGAGAGAGAGAGAGAGAGAGAGAGAGAGAGAGAGAGAGAGAGAGAGAAATATGCCATCGCTTCTGGTTATGAAATAAACCTCTTTTCCATCGCTTATAGTTAATAATAATACTTGTTCTAGGTTTAAATCATTGTCCCCTAGTTACAATAGATATATTTATTGGCTTTGTTTTAAGAAACTGATTCAAAACGTTAAAATGAGTCTTTATATTCTCATAATAGTCTCGTCGATAAAAGAGAATTACTCAATTACTTCAAATTGACACTCCGTAAGGTGGTATTGCAGCTGAAAATAGCTTCGATAACAACCTGACTCTGAGATAGTGGCCTGTGTTAAACAATAGAGAGAATTTGGCCGGAAAGCCTCGTGTGTGGAAGATCAGAAAAGACTTGAGGTATTCGTAATTGGTCGGCAAACAGATGATTAGCAGCAGTCTCGACTGTCAAGTGATTTGGAAGGGGAAAGATTTCCAAATGAATTTTGTAATGGTAGAGTGATAGCCTGTTGACATCTGTCGTCAACCAAATATTATCAATACTCTAATTGTAATGAAAAGAAATAATAGATCGAGTAAAAAAGATCTTAAAAATTAATGATTTTCTCTTCTTGAATTTGTAACAATTTTGACAGTCAAATACTATTCAATTTATATCAGTAGTTGTTTGAATACCTTATGAGTTACATTACATTTGCCAACAGTCAGTGCACTTGCACTTAGGAAGCATTTGTTTTTATCATTATTTTTACTTTTAACAAATATATTTGGAATTCTCATACGCAATGAAAAACAATCTCGATTTTATGATTCATTTCCAAAACTGTCATGAATATATATGAGAGAATATATATTTTTTCTAAATGTTCTTAAACACGGTGTACCATAATTACTGAAACTTCAAAATTTCTATTTCTAACAAAACGTTAGATATTGGATCTTGGTCAGGAAGAAAAAATAGAGTTAGCTAAGTGGCAAAAGCATTAATAGTTTACTTAATTATGGCTACAGTATTATATTTTTTTTCGGGTGGGGGTGGGGCAGACATCACTAATAACAATTTTATAATTCAAGTAATATTGCAAAAAAAAAACAGAGAGAGAGAGAGAGAGAGAGAGAGAGAGAGAGAGAGAGAGAGAGAGAGATTCCATCATCTCTGGATAAGCATATTTTACATTGCTTGCAATTATGAATATCACTGTTTTAGGTTTAAATCTTTGTCCGCTAGCTTTGTTTCAAGAAACTATGATTCAAAGTGTTAAAATGAGTCTTTATATTCTGAAAATAGTTTCGTCAATAAGAAAATCTACCCATAACGCTTCAAGTTGTGTACTGAATTATTTTGTATATTAGCAATAGACATTGGTTGATATCGTGAATTTCATTTCATTCAATGTAGATTCTAAATAATTATGGTCATGGTGACCTATTTGAAACGTCCCTGTCTGGTGATCGTCTGACTGGGGTTCGACTCACGCTCAAGCTCGATAGTTTTTTTATACCTATCCATCCTTGTGAGCGGAGGACTGGGCGTTTGGTGTAGCCTGTAGGTCCACCTGCTGAGACATTAGCAACTATTGCCTGGCCCTCCCTGGTCCTTTCTTTGGTGTAAAGGTGGCTAGTACGTTGATCATATAGGCTCAGTCTCTAGAACATTGTCCTGCTAGCTAGGGCATTATCACTGTCCCTTGCTGCCGCCATTTATGACAGCCTCTATAGCCTATATATATATATATATATATATATATATAATATATATATATATATATATATATATATATATGTGTGTGTGTATGTATGTATATATATACATATACAAATGTATACTGTATATACATACATATATATAAATATATATGTATATATATACACACACACATATATATATATATATATA
>NC_090733.1:81603721-81631221 GCF_036898095.1 Palaemon carinicauda | reverse complement strand
ATATATATATATATATATATATATATATATATATATCCCTTTACTTGATAAAGGGGCAGAAATGTACCAGGTTAATAAGATCTCTATTTGAGAGGTTTAGTTCGATTAAAACTTAAACAGTCGCCTGGTTGACAAGGTAGACTAATATTGGTGATAGTGGTAATGATTTAATTATATGGTTCTGTGAGTAAAAGGCATTTTATCACTCATGCGGTGTCTATGAACTTGATATTTACTATTCCCCTATGAGCATATATCAAAGTGTAGTCAATGTGAAATTATACAAATGGGTCAAAGATTTAGGAGATGCCATGACACGAGTAAAAATACAGGTGGTTCTATGTCCAGTTGGGACTGAGGTATTATTCAGAAGATTTACTTCCCCAAGAACTCGTATGAACCATTCAAAATCAACTTTGTGTATAAACTACGCACATGTATCATGGGACTTTTTGATGACAATGGAATTCAAAAAATAAAAAAATCCATAATTTTTGGAATTATTGTACCTCTAAGCGATACAAGTATAGGTAGGGATAATATTTATATTAATGGTGAAGGATTTCTGATTCATCGACTTGTTTGAAAAAAGATAGAGCAATTCTCGACAAATCTAAAAAAAAATCATTGAGTGTGTAATGACGTGCTACAAGGGAAATGTCATTATTGTTTTTGGTGGATATGTAGAAACTCTATTGAAAAAAAGTACAAAATGTGCAGAGTATGCTCGCCAAGTGATTAATTATACAAAGGAGACTACATCTTATGAAATGATGCTGGTAACAATAGGCCAAGGTAAATAATAGGTGACTTATCATAGTCCTAATCACTAGATTGATCATTCAATGTTTTATTGTAAAACAGGCAAGTGAAGATGCAGTACACTGATTTTTACTAGTGATATTGATGTGTCTAGTTAAGCTAAATCAGCAACAATGATAGGAGACGATGTAAACTAATCAATTATCCTTACTGTGTTGGAAAGACCAAAAGCAAATATATGCATCCTAAAACCAGGCCAATGGATTACAGAAAACAAACTGTACAAGCCAACCGCAATGAAATCTAGATCAGTCATCAAGGACAACATTTTCTAAAATGCATTCAATGGGGGGATACTACATCTGTCTTTCTCAGAAAAGTAAAACTGAAGTTCAAAACTCCATGGAAAAGCATGAGAAAATACAAAATCTTGTTATCATGTTTAAAGAACCATCTGTTGAACCTGCAAAGACCGCTGAAATGGGAAAGTCTTTCATTTTTAAGTTATAACAGACTTACAAATGTGAATCCCTTTATGATTAGTGATATCGGTGCTTTCCCCAATCAATGGAAAAAAAATATCATTCCATGAGAGGAATGTGTTCCTCTCACTGCTGTATCTGTCCGAATCTCTAGATTTAATGGTGGATGCCCTATCAACTTAGACAGTCCTACACACGGAATGTACCTTAGATCAGAGTTCTTTACAGCTGCTAATGTTCATTCTAAATCTCACCATAGACATTTCCCTTGGCTTCCTTGCCTCCAACAGGTGCGGTTGCTCGATTCCCTCCCTTACATACATATCACCAAGTGCAGAAGCGGAAAATGACTTTTCACAAAAACAATGAGTTTGGAAATTGATTACAAAAGGACTGGTAGCAATCACTAGACATAAAGACCCCGGTCCTCCAGATCTGGTAACATTGTATCATAGTAATACCTTTAAGGTTTCATGACTATCGCCTGTAGCTGTAGAAAAGCAGGTTGAAAATGTTTTGCTGCGTGTGTTTCTTGCAAATGGTTCTCATGTTCAAATGATGACATCATTATTGATGAACATAGCTATACTGATCTTATTGAATCTACTTTTGAAAACTTATTTTACCAAAGAGTAAAACAACTCAGAAGAAGAAAAGAATAATTATTCAGTGCCAAGATACTACCGAACAATCATTCTAAAAAATAACAAGACTAAGTTTCAAGATCTTTCTATAAAGACTAAACTAGGTTGTCATGCAATCGTCAGTAAGAGAGCCAACACTATAATGAAAGCCAATACATTCAGTTATGCTGCAAGAATTGGTAAAGTTATGACTACAACTGATTATTTCCCGATATAGGTGGATGATTGAGTGGAAGGGTGGTAGCTCCGCCAATGAGCATTCATTGTCTGTCCTAAGCCCGATAAAGGAAAAAAGACACCCTTGGAAAACTATTTTCAAAGCTATAAGGAAACGGGGAATGTTAAAAACAAGCTGCAATAATTTCAATAACTGGCACCAAAATGAAATAGAAGATTTTTTACAGGGAATGTCATAAATAATTTTATTCCTCAACAACTTTCTTTCGAAAGTGAGTCTAAAGCTAAATTTTTAGAATATAAATATGTTTTTGGGCTCAGGGAATGTCGTCCTGATGGAAGTTCCTAAAAGGTAGCTTCCTAGGGTATATTTGACTACAGTGATATTCCCAAAGAATTTTACCTTAAGGTATCCAGAATTCTAACTCCTGGAGCGAATATCCCTAAATAAATATAACAGGGATATCGCATAATATCAGAGGATGTATTCTTGACACGCCACATAGCTATCTTCACCCCGAACAGTATTAACGCTTCGAGGGGTCACAGTGACAAGAATCTAAAAACGAGAATGAAAAGAGAGCCGATCATAAGGTATCTCTCCTATTCCGTTTCCAGTGTGTATCTGACGAAGACGGCAGCGCCATCTTTATTCCTTTTTGTGTAGCTCTACTACTCGGTGTTTTCCTTTGTGATCTCTCCTAATTTTGGATATTATTCAACATTATGATGCTTTCTCCGGCCCCTTCTGCCTCTGGAAAATTGAGTATTATCTTTACTTTGTATAAATGTAAGCTCTTGTCGTTTTGAATTAAATCAAAAGTGATATTAACTTAAACAAGACCTGTTGCCTACCGGAGGCATCCTGGATGCTGTCGCTCGCTATATATGGGTCATTTAGTTAGCCAGAGCGACGTTCCCGATTTTTATGTTTTAATAAATCTAGCTATTTAGCTCCTCTAGGAATTCTTATATGATGCCGTTAGTTTTCAGTTCGGCGATTTAGGTAACCGATCTTGCCCTTTGCGAGGCTTAGTAGCCTAGGCGTCTGGCCCTAGTACTTTCATGCATGATATAAGCTTTCCGAGTGTTATGTTATTGAAGCTATAGGCAAATATTTTATACAAGTAGGATATTGTTGAATTTTCTTCTCCAAGATTGTATACGAGAGAGTTTCAGTGATTTAGGTAATCGATTCTCACCGCACCTAGGCTAGTAGCCTATGGGGCTTTAGTATACTTTCGCACACATCCCCGGTTTTTATTTTCTCCTCTGGAGACTAAGTTCAATCCCTTTCTCCCCCTAAGTAAGCCTTAGGCTTAGTCCTAGTGGTTCTATCTGAATAATATTCAGGTATAACTATACTAGGGTATGTCTCTCTTGACCCACTAACCAGAGTAACTGGTTTTTGGGTCTGGGGCAGAACATCAGAGTTCTAGTCTGTGGTCTACGTCTTCCTAGCATAGAGAATAAGTTTTCTTTGCCAGTTTAGGTGCAGACACAGAAGGCTTTGCTTCCCTAGCCCACATCTGAAGGATTCTGTACTAGATGATTCCTTCTACTAGTGGGCTAGCAAACTGTCCTGTGTTGTTATTCTCGGGCTGGAGAATGAGTTTTCTCCGTTGCCTGGCGAAATAACTACACCTAACTTTGTTTTGGTATGGAGGAGGATAGCAAGTATTGCCAACCTTCCTCCCTAATATTCAAACTCTAGGTTAGGATGAGCTTTCCTAACTGCTGGGTGTGTCTCATACTAGAACGAAGTTTACAGGACCCTTATCCCGTCCCCCCTCTCTTTTTTAGTGATGTCCTAGCCATCACATCTCTTGGCCGCAGTCCTACTTCTGTACCTAGTGTAGGATAGGATGGGGGACTGACTCAGCTCTCTGCCGGCTGGCAATAATGTGCCGGCCGGCAGAGAACCTTTTTCTTCTGCAAAGTGAACCCCAGACCTCCCTTGGTCTCCATTCCGTGTCTGGTGGTAGAGCCCGGCAGGTTATGGATATATAGTAAGCCTGAATGATACATTTTCCCCTTCCATATGATCACTCTTTCTGGATGAAGGTTGTATTGCAATGCCGCCTTATAACCTTACATCCATACTCTTTCTCTTGCTAGTGTATTGTACTCCTAGCCCGGCTGCCGGATTAAACGGCCGGCAGCCGAGTAGGTGGAGGTTCTCTGGTTCGTAGTCACTGCCGGACGGCATGGGTATCGCTATCTTTGCCTGCCGGCAGTAGAAACACATCCCGAGATCTGCCGGCCACTACGATTAGCGGCCGGCAGTCGGGTGCTAGTATTTTCAGTTGCCGGCCGGCAGTGATTGCCGGCCGGCACACATTTGCGAACCAGTTACCTGCCGCCTATTAGTTAAAGGTAGCATACCTTTGAACTATAGAGGGGTAAATGCTGGCCGGCACGTGCCGGTATGTGTCGGCTGGCACGACAGCATACGATGTACAGTAGTTACTATATTTGTGGTGTAGTACACACTGCATTAATAAAACTACAGTACATAATTTGTTGTAACACTAAAGTTCTTCCAACATACTCAATGTTGTCTTGTACAACCTTTTGTTGAGACCGTACAATAAGTAGAAAGTGAGTCTTTCTGTATTCATTCTATCCCGTATATTGAAACTTTATTTCAAGGTATGAGCTACACCTTAACTTTCCGCTTAGGAAAATATATAAGGTATTCTAGAATAAGAATTAACCATAGTTTTAATAACTTGGGAGGTTACAGCAATTGGCTGGGTAGGAAATACAAGTATGTGTCTTTCCTTCTTTCCTTTCTAGCTTTACTGTATAAGCTACATGTATTAGTAATAAGTGAAAACCCTTCACTTGATACTCATGGATTTTCCTCTCTTTAGAGGAGGACCATCCGAAGTGCGGGAGTATGTTCTGCAATGTCCGCAGCAAGAACTTCTGTGGACATGAGTTATGCAGGAGGCACGCAGCATGCGCAGCCTCCAAAGGTGATCTCCGGTATTGGGACCCTCAGGTATGTATCATATGTTCTAACCTGATTACCGAGGCCTTTGACACCCCTAAGTCAGCAGAGTCAAGGAATGCTGCTAGGGAAAAGTTACGAACCTGGGTGAGGGGTTTTCAGAAAAACACTTCAGGCCCCTAACTTCCAAACGAGAAGATGAGGGCCTCCCTTTTCCCTAAGGCATCGGCTGATGCAGTCATTCCTCAGCCTCAGGAGGAGATACCAACTGTCCGGCCTCGGAATCTGTTCTCTCTACATCGTCTGCTATCCCAGGTGATCTGGGAAGGACTCTTTCTTCTATTGTTGAGATGATTCAACAAATACAAAAGAAGAATGATGAAAAGGAAGCTGCGATGAAACTGGAGATACGTAGACTCGCAGCATCACGTGGGCCCCAGAAGCGACTCAACATGAAGGATCTTCCTTTGTGCTCGGACACCAGTCATTGGAGGTATGTCGAACAAATGCCAATGACAACCAGGAAGATTGTTACATCGGAGAAGTTGGGCTCAATCCCCTGGAAGATGTGGAATTTTGGCCCAACAAAGACTCGTACCCAGACTGCTATGTCCGTCTTAGGAAGGAGCCAGCCTCAAAGGAGGAGACGGAGCCAAAGAAGGTCATAGTCCTTGACTATAGTAAAGCACAGGCGTTACTAGCGAGCTCGATGAAAGAGAGGGGCTTCACGAACTCAAAGGTGCCAGCCTTGAGTTACAAGCTTCCCTCCTTTGTGACCTCTCCAACCAGAGCCTTTCCCTTCATGGAGAAGGCATATAAGGCAGCCTTGAAGGCAGCGGTGACATGCAAGCCGTTATCCCTGACCTTACCCTTGGACCAAAAAGAATAAAAGGACGTCCACCTTACCTTCTCAGTCAGGAATTTGAAGCTGATATTGCCGAACGTCAGTTTGGTGAGGAACTTCCAAAGCTGTCGGAGTTTCTCTTGCGCAGAGAGCAAGAGATGAAAGAAAGACTTGCGGCATCGATGTCATTGCAAATGACATTGGAAACGATGGCAAGTGACCCCAAGAACCCGGACATGTTCATGGTAGTGGCCAGAACCCATCTGGCCACAGTTACGAAGGATCTCTATAGCTTTATTAAAGCTAGGAGAGCCTGTAGAGAGTTCGTGTTCGCCTCTGCTGCGGGGAGGCACGAACCGAGGAAGCTGATCTCCTCTTGCATCTGGGGTAAGGACCTCTATCCCAACGAAGTGGTTAAAGAGGTAGTAGACAAGGCCACCACGGAGAATAGGAACCTTCTCGAAAAGTGGGGCTTAAGGAACCTTCTCAAAAAGTGGGGCTTAAACAATAAGAGAAAGTCTTCTCCGGATGAGGGTCCCCAACCCAAGAAGAAGACAAAAAGGCCTAGGCTATCCTCTCAGCTGGCTAAGCCCTACCGACAGCAACAACAGCAACTTCCTGCGACCGCGGTGCCTCAGATAGTGGCACAACCTCCAACCACGTACCAGTTGGTACCTCAACAAGTGGCGACACAGTCGCCAGTTTTTAACCCAGCGTTTGAAAGGCAGACATCTTCCTTTCACTCAAAAGCTAGAGCAACAGCCAGAGGTTGTTCTAGACGCCCTTCAAGGGGAAAGGGATTCAGGGGAGGACGCGGTCAAGGAGGCAAGGCCTCAGGTTCACAACAGCAGAAGTGAGATGCTTCCAGTAGGAGGGAGACTACATCTATTTAGGGATCGTTGGACCTTCGATCCCTGGGCCCACAGCCTAATAAAAAATGGTCTAGGTTGGAGCTAGAGCAGTCCTCCATCTTAATTTCCTCAGTTCTTCCAACACTCTACCCCTGTTCTGGAAGAATATGTCCGAGAACTCTTAGAGAAAAGAGTAATCCGAAAAGTTAAGTCCATCAAGTTCCAAGGAAGGCTGTTTTGTGTTCCAAAGAAGGACTCAGAAAAACTCAGAGTCATTATGGACTTGTCGCCACTCAACAAGTTCATAGTGAACTACAAGTTCAGGATGCTCACGCTTCAACACATAAGGACCCTACTGCCCAAAAAGGGCATATACCGTCTCTATAGACTTGTCTGACGCTTATTGGCACATTCCAAATAATCGTCATATCTCCTCCTACCTAGGCTTCAAGTTACAAAGAAGATTTCATGCTTTCAGAGCCATGCCATTCGTGCTAAACATAGCCCCAAGGATTTTCACGAAGCTTGCGAACGCAGCCGTCCATCAATTACACCTAAAGGGGATCCAAGTAATGGCCTACTTGGACGACTGGCTGGTGTGGGCAGCATCCAGGACAGAATGCATGCAAGCCTCCAAGATAGTGATCCAGTTCCTGGAACATCTGGGATTCAAGATCAACATCAAAAAGTCTCGACTATCTCCAGCTCAAAAATTTCAGTGGTTGGGAATCCACTGGAATTTGAAGTCACATCGACTTTCCATTCCTGGGAAGAAGAGGAAAGAAATAGCAGGATCTATCAAGAGACTATTGAAATCCAAACGGATATCAAGACGCAAACAGGAGAGAGTGCTGGGCTCTCTACAGTTTGCTTCGATAACAGATCCAGTGCTAAGAGCACAGCTAAAGGATGCAACAGGAGTCTGGAGAACATACGCATCAAACGCGCGAAGAGATCTAATGAGACCACTACCGACTCAACTGTGAATGATTTTCAAGACGTGGTCCAAAGCCAAGCAATTGAAGAAATCAATACTTCTTCAACCTCCTCCCCCGTCAGTTACTATCCACACAGACGCTTCAAAGGAAGTCTGGGGAGGCCACTCTCACCAGAAGAGAGTCCAAGGAGCTTGGTCCAATCATTTCAAGTCATTTCACATCAACTTTCTAGAAGCCATGCCAGTACTTCTGACACTAAAGAAAGTATCTCCTCGCCACTTGACCCACATAAAATTGGTTCTAGATAGCGAGCTGATAGTGAGATGCCTGAATCGACAAGTGTCGAGGTCGCCTCAAATCAACCAAGTGATGTTGGCCATATTCCATTTGGCGGAAAGGAAGAAATGGCACCTGTCAGCAGTTCACATTCAAGGGTTCCGCAATGTGACAGCGCACTCTCTCTCCAGGTTTACATCAATAGAGTCAGAATGGTCCCTAGACGCTGGATCGTTCTCCTTCATCTTGAGTCAAGTCCCGGAACTGCAGATAGACCTCTTTGCGACAAAAGACAACAAGAAAGTACATCGTTATGTGTCGCCATACGAGGATCCGCTAGTGGAGGCAGTGGACGCTATGTCCCTAGACTGGAACAGATTGTCCAGGATTTACCTGTTCGCTCCGCACAACCTCCTTTTGAAGGTCCTCGACAAACTGAGATCCTTCAAAGGGAAAGCGGCAATAGTGGACCACAAGTGGCCAAACAGCGTGTGGTTCCCTCTGGCATTGGAACTTCGACTGAAGTTTGTACCGCTACCGGATCCAACCCTGTCTCAGCGGGTACAGAAGTCGACTGTCTTCGCTTCATCACAGAAAACCCGGAACCTGCATCTCATGATTTTCTCTCCTTAGCGATGAGAAAAAGATTCTGGGTATCAAAAGACAGTATAGACTTTTTGGAGGAAACCAGAAGACAATATGAGGCATCATGGAAGAAGTGGGTGTCCTTTGTCAAGGCAAAGAAACCAAAAAGAAATCTCGACAGATTTCTGTTTATCATTCTTCATTCACCTTTATGAGCAGGGTTTAGCAGCCAACACAATATCAATGTGCAAGTCTGCCTTGACAAAACCAATACTATACGCCTTTCAGATTAACTTTTCTAACGACGTTCTTAATGAAATCCGAAGGCCTGTGCTAAGCTTAGTCCTTCAGCGCCTCCAAGACCCATTTTATGGTCACTAGATAAGATTCTTCATTTTGCCTAAATAATGAACAATGAGGAGTGCGCTTTGAAGGATTTTACTCAAAAATTCATATTTCTGTTTGCACTCGCTTTGGGGGCCAAAGTTGGTGAAATAGTGGCTCTCTCTAGAGAGGAAAGCCACGTTAAGTTCTTGGAGGGAGAACTGAATCTATTTCCAGACCCAACGTTTCTTACCAAGAACGAGCTACCCACCAACAGGTGGGGTCCCTAGAGACTTTGCCCTCTGAAGGAAGATGCATCTCTATTTCCAGTGGAGTGCCTAAAGGTCTATCTTCATAGAACTTCAGACTTTAAGGGAAGACAGCTGTTCAGAGGAGAAACCTCGGGTTCAAATTTATCTCTGAAACAACTAAGGGCGAAACTCACCTATGTTATTCGCAGAGCGGATCCAGACAGTACATTTGGGAGTCATGATCCGAGGAAAGTTGCCTCTTCCATGAAATTTCCTTAATTATATGGACTTTGAACATATTCGTTCATACACCGGCTGGTAGCAGCAGGTAGAATTCTTAAACCTGCTGTTTAAATCTGCAAGGAACAGTGAAATTAATTTGGGACGATTAATTAAGAGGGTGGGTGTGTAGTCACAGACTTTTACTGCACTCTGAGTGATAGGCCACTTACGAACTGTTCCATTGACTTTGGTGAACTAAAAGCATAATACGGACACTTGTGCCAAGCGTTTCTTACGCTTGTGTAAATAAACAGTAATACAGACTGTATCAATATTATTAATAATTCGATTAAAGTGGCAAATCTGTTTCCTTTTAGACAAAACAATATTTTCTGTTTACTGTTTTCTTTATGCTTTAATGGATATCGTCCACATTTTATAAATTTTATAAATGTTGACTGATATATATGTTTCTTAAATTTTTAATAAACTAGTTCATAGTAAACCCTGCGTCTTATTCGCCCACACTTATTTTATTAGAAATGTACTGAGCATTAAGTTTAATATATGGATAATTTTAACATGGAATGTCTTTTAAGATTGTTCCTTTCTTCAAGCAAACATCCACTCGCTTTAACCCTTCCTTAGGAAGGATTAACGTTGTACCCTAAGGGGATGGTGGTAGAGATGCAAAATTTGTTCCTATTCGGATACAACTGTTATCCGATTGTTTAATAAGAGTAGACACACTGGAGGAGATGTCACAAATTCATACTGACATTGGTGACTCTTATACAAACTTTGCTTTATAATGTATAGGGCGATACCACTATACAAGCTTGTCATTTTGCCATCCATAGTTAATATGTATTCCTCGAGACTTTTTCCAGTCTAGTACGACTCTTCCCTGTAGAGGGCAGGAAGCACTAACATAGTTCATGCTTAGATGAAATGATGTATGACGGTAACATCATAGGTGTCTAGGTCTAGTCGGACCAAGAAAATACTTTTTTTAGGGTACGGCACCGGTTAAGAATCCACAGATACAGTAATGCTCTGGTAAACTTCCATCCGGACGACATGGCCTGAGCCTTCGCTCAAAAATCTATTATTGGGTGAGGTAGCCATGTCGTCCTGATGGACCTGCCCTTCCTTTTATTGTAAAAAGGGCTTATTGACCCCTCCCTATAATACAGTATCTGTAGCACCTCGTGTATCGCTACAAGGAATAAAGATGGCGCTGCCGTCTTCGTCAGATACAAACTGGAAATGGAATAGGAGAGATACCTTATGATCAGCTCTCTTTTCATTCTCATTTTTAGATTCTTGTCACCGTGACCCCTCGAAGCATTAATACTGTTCGTGGTGAAGATAGCTATGTGGCATGTCAAGAATACATCCTCTGATATTATGCGATATCCCTGTTATATTTATTTAGGGATAATCGCTCCAGGAGTTAGAATTCTGGATACCTTAAGGTAAAATTCTCTGGGAATATCACTGTAGTCAAATATACCCTAGGAAGCTACCCTTTAGGAACTTCCATCAGGACGATATGGCTACCTCACCCATAAATAGATTTTCTGTTTCGCTCAAAATCCGGTTTTCCTCTATTTCTCAAGGTAGTGTGATAGGGGTTGTGGAATTAATGTTATGAATTATCCAAATCTAAAAACAACAACTTTATTGAAGCTTTCATTGATTTTCTTTTCCTGGTTTAGGCTCTGATCTGCTGGTCTATACCAGAATAGGTTTTTCAAAAAAAGAGTTCTAAGCCTTCAACATATATACATTCATGAAAAATAATCTCTCATATCTAAAGACATCTCTATTAGTAGTTAATGCATTGGAATCGTAATATGCATTCTATTAGATTGCTAAGCTTGGTTTCAAACATAAATTGCATGAAGCTATTTTATGAATCGTAGCCTCTTATTTGAGCTTTATTCGTGCAGATCTAACGAGCAGTTACGACAGTATGCAAACGAAGACCACCCTTAAGCCGAGGTCTCTGCCAAAGAGGGAGAGGCCTAATCTCTCCTTCCAGCATCGCTCTACAACAGCAAATGGGGATCTGGTCGGGCAGCTTCCGAGGGACTAAAATTCCATTTATGTCCTTCATTTAAATGGAGGAATAAGGTTAGTGAGAAAGCCTGGAATGGCCAACTCTGTGAAAAGGGTAATCGTTCTATAATAGGATTAATATGTAAAAAAAAAAGTATTAGGAAGAATTTAAAAAGAATATCAAAGTAAACTGTTAAAATTAAGTCTATTTTTAATTATGGTTGCAGAGGTATATGGGAAACATCACTTCCTGGCAATATGCCGGGCTGGTATTTGGTTCCCGATCAATCTCGATAGTTGCTTTTAGTGTCTGTATACTCACCATTCTTGAGAGCTAAGGAGGGTCAGGGTGTTGGGAAGCCTATAGATCTACCTTTTGAGGCATCAGCAGCCATTATCTAGCCCTACATGATCTGAGCTTGGGTGGAGATATGGTCAGTCTTTAGTACATTGTCCTGCTACCGAGGCCATTGACACTATCCCTTTCCTCCGCGATTCATTGGTAGCTTCTACATATGAAATATATGTATGAAAAAGTATTAAGAAGTTGAACCTAATATCAAAGCAAATAAAGCTGGGTAGCTATGTGCTATGCCACTGTTGCTACATGTTTCCTGGACCAGGGTATGATTCCCGGAGGGTAACAACAGTAACTTAACACTTAGCCACGAAGAAAGCTAAGTGGTTAAGTGCTATGTCACTGTTGCTACAAGTTTCCTTGACCAGGCTTTGATTCCCGGCTAGTGACAGCAGTGACATAGCACTTAGCCACGAAGAAAGCTTAGTTGCTAGGTGCTATGTCACTGTTTCTACAAGTTTCTTGGACCTGGGTTCGATTCCCGGCTGGTAACAACAGTGACATAACACTGGAGGGATGTCGCAAAAACAACCCCCACACCCTTGAATCACTCTGACAAATTTCTCTTTAATACAAACTTTCCCCTTACGTTATCATAAACTGGACTCTTGGACAGAAGGGAAATGAAAAAAAAACATACCCTTAATACCATATTTCTTACAACTAAACCAAAAAATTCTGCATTCAAAATAAGCTTAACATAAAAACCATCCACAACCAAAATAATTACACTTAAAACTAATCATAAACTTAACACAAAATAATATAATATGTAATAACCAAAAACACCATTCATATAAACCCCCCAAAATTCTAACAAACTTAAAATTATACCACACACCAACACCCAAAATAAATATATTATCTTTTATCCAACACCAACACTGTCCTCAACACAAAGCAGGACTGTCTTTATGGCACACTGACACAGCTCTGTGTTTAACAGTTCACTGGGTGGCAATTTGCCACAACTACTTCCCTGATTTGGGTCGTGGTAATTATTAGCATAATCATCATCATCATAATCAACATCAAAAACAGTAAGAATTTCATTCGGTCCGGGTCATCAACAATTGTATAAATCAGAGTAGTCGTATCAAGTTCCTTATTACAAGCCAAGTCGTCATCAATCAATTTCACAAAAAAAAATCTCTCTCAAAGGAGTAAGTGTTATCAAGGAGGAATTACGACCTGCAAAATAAAAAAGAAAACCACTTACGAACACTCCTAGATAACTGAACTATCGCACTATAATCAAAGATAAATAATAAATAGTTTCTATCAATCAGAATCACTCCTAGCAAAGATGAATAAAATTGTACTTACTTCTGAAATATATAATAACTTCCACGCTGGACGAAAAATGATATAAAATAGTAATCTAGCACTCACAAACACAACTGCCTCTAGCTGCAGTCAAATCAAAATAAGCAATTCACCCAAGAAGTTCACCAATGTCGTAGCCTAGCTAAAAATATAAACAATCGATACACTAACTACCCCCCCCCCCTCTCTCTCTCTCTCTCTATCTCTCTCTCTGGATTAGGCAAACAAAAATAAATAAAAATAAGACAAAAATTAATCCTCCACAACACTTAGCCACGAAGAGAGCTGAGTTGCTAAATGCTATGTTACTGTTGCTACAAGTTTCCTGGACCAGGGTTCGATTCCCAGCTGGTAACAACAGCGACATACCACTTAGCTACGAAGAGAGCTAAATTGCTAAGTGCTATGTCACTGTTCCTACAAGTTTCGTGGACCAGGGTTTGATTCCCGGCTGGTATCAACAATGACAAATAACTTAGCCACAAAGAACTAAGTTGCTAAGTGTTATGTCACTAATTCTACAAGCTTCCTGGAGCAGGGTTCGATTCCCGTCTGGTAACAACAGTGATATAACACTTAGCCATGAAGAGAGCTAGGTTGCTAAGTGCTAAGTCACTGTTGCTACACGTTTCCTGGACCAGGATTCGATTCCCAGCTGGTAACAATAGAGACATAACACTTACCCACGAAGAGAGCTAAGTTGCTCTGCGCTATGTCTCTGTTGCTACAATTTTCCTGGACCAGGGTTCGAAGCCCGGCTGGTAACAACAGTGACATAATATTTAGCCAAAAAGAAAGCTAAGTTGCTAAGTGGTATGTCATTGTTGTTACAAGCTTCCTAGACCAGGGTTCAATTCCCGGTTGGTAACAACAGTGGTATAACACTGAGCCATGAAGGGAGCTAAGTTGCTAAGTGCTCTGTCACTGTTGCTACAAGTTTCCTGGACCAAGGTTCCATTCCGGGCTGGTAACAACAGCAACATAACACTTAGCCACGAAGAAAGCTAAGTTGCTAAGTGGTATGTAACTGGTGCTACAAGTTTCCTGAACCAGGGTTCGATTCCCGGCTGGTAACAACAGTGGTATAACATTTAGCCATGAAGGGAGCTAAGTTGCTAAGTGATATGTCACTGTTGCTACAAGTTGCCTGGAGCAGGATTCGACTCCCGGCTGGTAACAACAGTAACATAGCAGTTAGCCATGAAGAAAGCTAAGTGGTTTATTGTTATGTCACTGTTGCTACAAGTTTCCTGGACCAGGGTTCGATTCCCAGCTGGTAACAACAGTGACATAGCACTTAGCCACGAAGAAAGCTAAGTTCCTAAATTTTTTGTCAATGTTGCTACAAGTTTCCTGGCCCAGGATTATATTCCCTGCTGGTAACAACAGTGACATAACACCTAGCATTGAAGGGAGCTAAGTTGCTAAGTGTTATTTCACTGTTTCTACAAGATTCCTGGACCAGGGTTTGATTCCCGGCTGGTAACAAGAGTGACAAAACACTTAGCCACGTAGAGGGCTAAGTTGCTAAGTACTATGTCATTGTTGCTACAAGTTTCCTGGACCAGGGTTCGATTCCTGGACGGTAACAACAGTGATATAAACCTTAGCCACGAAGAGGGCTAAGTTGCTAAGTGCTATGTCATTTTTGCTACAAATTTCATGGACCAGGGTTTGATTCCTGGCTGATAACAACAGTGACATAAAACTTAGCCACAAAGACAGCTAAGTTGCTAAGTGCTATATCACTATTGCTACAAGTTTCCTGGACCAGATATCGATTCCCGGCTGGTAACAACAGTTACATAGCAGTTAGAATCGAAGACAGCTAAGTGGTTAAGTGCTATGTCTCTGTTGCTACAAGTTTCCTGGATCAGGGTTTGATTCCCGGCTGGTGAAAACAGTGACATAGCACTTAGCTACGAAGAAAGCTAAGTTGCCAAGTGCTCGACCATTCTTTCTAAAAGTTACCTGGACCAGGATTCGATTCACTGCTTTTAACAACAGTGACATAACCCTTAGCCACGAAGAGAACTAAGTTGCTAAGTTCGATGTCACTGTTGCTAAACGTTTCCTGGACCAGGGTTTGATTCCCGGCTGGTAACAACAGTAACATTAGCACTTAGCCACGAAGGAAGCTAAGTGGTTTAGTGTTCACTGTTTCTACAAGATTCCTGGGCCAGGGTTCAATTCCTGGCTGGTAACAAGAGTGACAAAACACTTAGCCACTTAGAGAACTAAGTTGCTAAGTACTAAGTCACTGTTGCTACAAGTTTCCTCTACCAGGGTTCGACTCCCGGCTGGTAACAACAGTGACATAACCTTTAGCCATGAAGAGAGCTAAATAGCTAAGTGCTATGTCACTGTTGCTATAAGTTTCCTGGACCAGAGTTCGATTCCTGGCTTATAACAACAATGACATAACACTTGGCCACAAAGAAAGCGAAGTTGCTAAGTGGTAAGTCACTGTTACTACAAGTTTCCTGGACCAGGGTTTGATTCCCTGCTGGTAACAACAGTGACATAACACTTAGCCAAGAAGACAGCTAAGTTGATAAATACTATGTCACTGTTGCTACAAGTTTCCTAGACGTGGATTCGATTCCCTGCTTGCAACGATAGATACATAACACTTAGCCCCGAAGAGATCTAATTTGCTAAGTGCTCTGTCTCTGTTGCTACAAGTTTCATGGACCTGGATTCGATTCCCGGCTGGTAACAACATTGACATAACACTTAGCCATGAAGAGAGCTGAGTAGTTAAGTGCTATGTCACTGTTGCTACAAGTTTCCTGGACCAGGGTTCGATTCCCGGCTGGTAACAACACTGACACAACATTTAGCAACGAAGAAATCTAAGTTGCTAAGTGTTATGTCACTGTTGCTACAAGTTTCCTGGAGCAGGGCTGGATTTCTGGCTGGTAACACCAATGATAAAGCACTTATCCATGAAGAGAGCTAAGTTGCTAAGTGCTATGTCACTGTTGCTACAAGTTTCCTGGACCTGGATTCGATTCCCGGCTGGTTACAACATTGACATAAAACTTAGCCATGAAGAGAGCTAAGTATTTAAGTGCTATGTCACTGTTGCTACAAGTTTCTTGGACCGGGGTTCGATTCCTGGCTGGTAACAACACTGACATAACACTTAGCCACGAAAAAATCTAAGTTGCTAATTGCTATGTCACTGCTGCTACAAGTTTCCTGGAGCAGGGCTCGATTTCCGGGTGGTAACAACACTGACATAACACTTAGCCATGAAGAGAGCTAAGTTGCTAAGTGCTATGTCACCGTTGCTACAAGTTTCCTGAACCAGAGTTCGATTCGAGGCTGGTAACAACAGTAACTTAGCGCTTACCCGCGAAGAAAGCTAAGTGTTTAAGTGCTATGTCACTGTTGCTACAAGATTCCTGGACCAGGGTCCGATTCCCGGCTGGTAACAACAATGACATAACACTTAGCCACGAAGAAAGCTAAGTTGCCAAGTGCTATGTCACTGTTGCTATTAGTTTCCTGAACCGAGGTTCGATTCCCCGGGTGGTAATAACAGTGACATAGCACTTAGCCATGAAGAGAGCTAATTTGCTAAGTGCTATGTCACTGTTACTACAAGTTTCCAGGACCAGGGTTCGATCCCTGGCTGGTAATAACAGCAACATAGCACTTACCCACGAAGAAAGCTAAGTGGTTAAGTGCTATGTCACTGTTGCTACAAGTTTCCTGGACCAGGGTCCGATTCCCGGCTGGTAACAACAGTGACAAAGCACTTAGCCATGAAGAAAGCTAAGTTGCTCAGTGCTGTGTCACTGTTGCTACAAGTTTCCTGGACCAGGGTTCGATTCCCTGCTGGTAACAATAGTGACATAGCACTTAGCTACGAAGAAAGCTAAGTTGCCAAGTGCTCGATCACTGTTTTTACAAGTTTCCTGGACCAAGATTCGATTCCCTGCTTTTAACAACAGTGACACAACACATAGCCACAAAGAGAACTAAGTTGCTAAGTTCGATGTCACTGTTGCTAAACGATTCTTGGAACAGGGTTTGATTCCCGGCTGGTAACAACATTAACATTAGCACTTAATCACGAAGGAATCTAAGTGGTTTAGTGTTCAATGTTTCTACAAGATTCCTAGGCCAGGGTTCAATTCCTGGCTGGTAACAAGAGTGACAAAACACTTATCCACTTAGAAAACTAAGTTGCTAAGTACTATGTCAATGTTGCTACAAGTTTCCTCTACCAGGGTTCGATTCCCAGCTGGTAACAACAGTGACATAACCCTTAGCCATGAAGAGAGCTAAGTTACTAAGTGCTATGTCACTGTTGCTATAAGTTTCCTGGACCAGAGTTCGATTCCTGGCTTATAACAACAATGACATAACACTTAGCCACGAAGAAAGCTAAGTTGCTAGGTGCTATGTCACTGTTTCTACAAGTTTCTTGGACCTGGGTTCGATTCCCGGCTGGTAACAACAGTGACATAACACTGGAGGGATGTCGCAAAAACAACCCCCACACCCTTGAATCACTCTGACAAATTTCTCTTTAATACAAACTTTCCCCTTACGTTATCATAAACTGGACTCTTGGACAGAAGGGAAATGAAAAAAAAACATACCCTTAATACCATATTTCTTACAACTAAACCAAAAAATTCTGCATTCAAAATAAGCTTAACATAAAAACCATCCACAACCAAAATAATTACACTTAAAACTAATCATAAACTTAACACAAAATAATATAATATGTAATAACCAAAAACACCATTCATATAAACCCCCCAAAATTCTAACAAACTTAAAATTATACCACACACCAACACCCAAAATAAATATATTATCTTTTATCCAACACCAACACTGTCCTCAACACAAAGCAGGACTGTCTTTATGGCACACTGACACAGCTCTGTGTTTAACAGTTCACTGGGTGGCAATTTGCCACAACTACTTCCCTGATTTGGGTCGTGGTAATTATTAGCATAATCATCATCATCATAATCAACATCAACAACAGTAAGAATTTCATTCGGTCCGGGTCATCAACAATTGTATAAATCAGAGTAGTCGTATCAAGTTCCTTATTACAAGCCAAGTCGTCATCAATCAATTTCACAAAAAAAATCTCTCTCAAAGGAGTAAGTGTTATCAAGGAGGAATTACGACCTGCAAAATAAAAAAGAAAACCACTTACGAACACTCCTAGATAACTGAACTATCGCACTATAATCAAAGATAAATAATAAATAGTTTCTATCAATCAGAATCACTCCTAGCAAAGATGAATAAAATTGTACTTACTTCTGAAATATATAATAACTTCCACGCTGGACGAAAAATGATATAAAATAGTAATCTAGCACTCACAAACACAACTGCCTCTAGCTGCAGTCAAATCAAAATAAGCAATTCACCCAAGAAGTTCACCAATGTCGTAGCCTAGCTAAAAATATAAACAATCGATACACTAACTACCCCCCCCCCCTCTCTCTCTCTCTCTCTATCTCTCTCTCTGGATTAGGCAAACAAAAATAAATAAAAATAAGACAAAAATTAATCCTCCACAACACTTAGCCACGAAGAGAGCTGAGTTGCTAAATGCTATGTTACTGTTGCTACAAGTTTCCTGGACCAGGGTTCGATTCCCAGCTGGTAACAACAGCGACATACCACTTAGCTACGAAGAGAGCTAAATTGCTAAGTGCTATGTCACTGTTCCTACAAGTTTCGTGGACCAGGGTTTGATTCCCGGCTGGTATCAACAATGACAAATAACTTAGCCACAAAGAACTAAGTTGCTAAGTGTTATGTCACTAATTCTACAAGCTTCCTGGAGCAGGGTTCGATTCCCGTCTGGTAACAACAGTGATATAACACTTAGCCATGAAGAGAGCTAGGTTGCTAAGTGCTAAGTCACTGTTGCTACACGTTTCCTGGACCAGGATTCGATTCCCAGCTGGTAACAATAGAGACATAACACTTACCCACGAAGAGAGCTAAGTTGCTCTGCGCTATGTCTCTGTTGCTACAATTTTCCTGGACCAGGGTTCGAAGCCCGGCTGGTAACAACAGTGACATAATATTTAGCCAAAAAGAAAGCTAAGTTGCTAAGTGGTATGTCATTGTTGTTACAAGCTTCCTAGACCAGGGTTCAATTCCCGGTTGGTAACAACAGTGGTATAACACTGAGCCATGAAGGGAGCTAAGTTGCTAAGTGCTCTGTCACTGTTGCTACAAGTTTCCTGGACCAAGGTTCCATTCCGGGCTGGTAACAACAGCAACATAACACTTAGCCACGAAGAAAGCTAAGTTGCTAAGTGGTATGTAACTGGTGCTACAAGTTTCCTGAACCAGGGTTCGATTCCCGGCTGGTAACAACAGTGGTATAACATTTAGCCATGAAGGGAGCTAAGTTGCTAAGTGATATGTCACTGTTGCTACAAGTTGCCTGGAGCAGGATTCGACTCCCGGCTGGTAACAACAGTAACATAGCAGTTAGCCATGAAGAAAGCTAAGTGGTTTATTGTTATGTCACTGTTGCTACAAGTTTCCTGGACCAGGGTTCGATTCCCAGCTGGTAACAACAGTGACATAGCACTTAGCCACGAAGAAAGCTAAGTTCCTAAATTTTTTGTCAATGTTGCTACAAGTTTCCTGGCCCAGGATTATATTCCCTGCTGGTAACAACAGTGACATAACACCTAGCATTGAAGGGAGCTAAGTTGCTAAGTGTTATTTCACTGTTTCTACAAGATTCCTGGACCAGGGTTTGATTTCCGGCTGGTAACAAGAGTGACAAAACACTTAGCCACGTAGAGGGCTAAGTTGCTAAGTACTATGTCATTGTTGCTACAAGTTTCCTGGACCAGGGTTCGATTCCTGGATGGTAACAACAGTGATATAAACCTTAGCCACGAAGAGGGCTAAGTTGCTAAGTGCTATGTCATTTTTGCTACAAATTTCATGGACCAGGGTTCGATTCCTGGCTGATAACAACAGTGACATAAAACTTAGCCACAAAGACAGCTAAGTTGCTAAGTGCTATATCACTATTGCTACAAGTTTCCTGGACCAGATATCGATTCCCGGCTGGTAACAACAGTTACATAGCAGTTAGAATCGAAGACAGCTAAGTGGTTAAGTGCTATGTCTCTGTTGCTACAAGTTTCCTGGATCAGGGTTTGATTCCCGGCTGGTGAAAACAGTGACATAGCACTTAGCTACGAAGAAAGCTAAGTTGCCAAGTGCTCGACCATTCTTTCTAAAAGTTACCTGGACCAGGATTCGATTCCCTGCTTTTAACAACAGTGACATAACACTTAGCCACGAAGAGAACTAAGTTGCTAAGTTCGATGTCACTGTTGCTAAACGTTTCCTGGACCGGGGTTTGATTCCTGGCTGGTAACAACAGTAACATTAGCACTTAGCCACGAAGGAAGCTAAGTGGTTTAGTGTTCACTGTTTCTACAAGATTCCTGGGCCAGGGTTCAATTCCTGGCTGGTAACAAGAGTGACAAAACACTTAAACACTTAGAGAACTAAGTTGCTAAGTACTAAGTCACTGTTGCTACAAGTTTCCTCTACCAGGGTTCGACTCCCGGCTGGTAACAACAGTGACATAACCTTTAGCCATGAAGAGAGCTAAATAGCTAAGTGCTATGTCACTGTTGCTATAAGTTTCCTGGACCAGAGTTCGATTCCTGGCTTATAACAACAATAACATAACACTTGGCCACAAAGAAAGCGAAGTTGCTAAGTGGTAAGTCACTGTTACTATAAGTTTCCTGGACCAGGGTTTGATTCCCTGCTGGTAACAACAGTGACATAACACTTAGCCAAGAAGACAGCTAAGTTGATAAATACTATGTCACTGTTGCTACAAGTTTCCTAGACGTGGATTCGATTCCCTGCTTGCAACTATAAATACATAACACTTAGCCCCGAAGAGATCTAATTTGCTAAGTGCTCTGTCTCTGTTGCTACAAGTTTCCTGGACCTGGATTCGATTCCCGGCTGGTAACAACATTGACATAACACTTAGCCACGAAGAGAGCTGAGTAGTTAAGTGCTATGTCACTGTTGCTACAAGTTTCCTGGACCAGGGTTCGATTCCCGGCTGGTAACAACACTGACACAACATTTAGCAACGAAGAAATCTAAGTTGCTAAGTGTTATGTCACTGTTGCTACAAGTTTCCTGGAGCAGGGCTGGATTTCTGGCTGGTAACACCAATGACATAGCACTTATCCATGAAGAGAGCTAAGTTGCTAAGTGCTATGTCACTGTTGCTACAAGTTTCCTGGACCTGGATTCGATTCCCGGCTGGTAACAACATTGACATAAAACTTAGCCATGAAGAGAGCTAAGTATTTAAGTGCTATGTCACTGTTGCTACAAGTTTCTTGGACCGGGGTTCGATTCCTGGCTGGTAACAACACTGACATAACACTTAGCCACGAAAAAATCTAAGTTGCTAATTGCTATGTCACTGCTGCTACAAGTTTCCTGGAGCAGGGCTCGATTTCCGGGTGGTAACAACACTGACATAACACTTAGCCATGAAGAGAGCTAAGTTGCTAAGTGCTATGTCACCGTTGCTACAAGTTTCCTGAACCAGAGTTCGATTCGAGGCTGGTAACAACAGTAACTTAGCGCTTACCCGCGAAGAAAGCTAAGTGTTTAAGTGCTATGTCACTGTTGCTACAAGATTCCTGGACCAGGGTCCGATTCCCGGCTGGTAACAACAATGACATAACACTTAGCCACGAAGAAAGCTAAGTTGCCAAGTGCTATGTCACTGTTGCTATTAGTTTCCTGAACCGAGGTTCGATTCCCCGGGTGGTAATAACAGTGACATAGCACTTAGCCATGAAGAGAGCTAATTTGCTAAGTGCTATGTCACTGTTACTACAAGTTTCCAGGACCAGGGTTCGATCCCTGGCTGGTAATAACAGCAACATAGCACTTACCCACGAAGAAAGCTAAGTGGTTAAGTGCTATGTCACTGTTGCTACAAGTTTCCTGGACCAGGGTCCGATTCCCGGCTGGTAACAACAGTGACAAAGCACTTAGCCATGAAGAAAGCTAAGTTGCTCAGTGCTGTGTCACTGTTGCTACAAGTTTCCTGGACCAGGGTTCGATTCCCTGCTGGTAACAATAGTGACATAGCACTTAGCTACGAAGAAAGCTAAGTTGCCAAGTGCTCGATCACTGTTTTTACAAGTTTCCTGGACCAAGATTCGATTCCCTGCTTTTAACAACAGTGACACAACACATAGCCACAAAGAGAACTAAGTTGCTAAGTTCGATGTCACTGTTGCTAAACGATTCTTGGAACAGGGTTTGATTCCCGGCTGGTAACAACATTAACATTAGCACTTAATCACGAAGGAATCTAAGTGGTTTAGTGTTCAATGTTTCTACAAGATTCCTAGGCCAGGGTTCAATTCCTGGCTGGTAACAAGAGTGACAAAACACTTATCCACTTAGAAAACTAAGTTGCTAAGTACTATGTCAATGTTGCTACAAGTTTCCTCTACCAGGGTTCGATTCCCAGCTGGTAACAACAGTGACATAACCCTTAGCCATGAAGAGAGCTAAGTTACTAAGTGCTATGTCACTGTTGCTATAAGTTTCCTGGACCAGAGTTCGATTCCTGGCTTATAACAACAATGACATAACACTTAGCCACGAAGAAAGCTAAGTTGCTAAGTGGTATGTCACTGTTGCTACAAGTTTCCAGGACCAGGGTTTGATTCCCTGCTGGTAACAACAGTGGGATAACACTTAGCCAAGAAGACAGCTAAGTTGCTGAATACTATGTGACTGTTGCTACAAGTTTCCTAGACCTGGATTCGATTCCCTGCTTGCAACAATAGATACATAACACTTAGCCACGAAGAGCGCTAATTTGCTAAGTGCTATATCACTGTTGCTACAAGTTTCCTGGACATGGATTCGATTCCTGGCTGGTAACAACATTGACATAACACTTAGCCACGAAGAGACCTAAAAAGTTAAGTTCTAAGTCCCTGTTGCTACAAGTTTCCTCTACAAGGGTTCAATTCCCTGCTGGTAACAACAATGACACAACACTTAGCCACGAAGAAATCTAAGTTGCTAAGTGTTATGTCACTGTTGCTACAAGTTTCCTGGAGCAAGGCTGGATTTCTGGCTGGTAACACCAATGACATAGCACTTAGCCATGAAGAGAGCTAAGATGCTAAGTGCTATGTCAATGTTGCTACAAGTTTCTTGGACCTGGATTCGATTCCCGGCTGGTAACAACATTGACCTAATACTTAGCCATGAAGAGAGCTAAGTTAATAAGTGCTATGTCACTGTTGCTACAAGTTTCCTGGACCGGGGTTGGATTCCAGGCTGGTAACAACACTGACACAAAACTTAGCCACGAAGAAATCTAAGTTGTTAATTGCTATGTCACTGCTGCTAGAAGTTTCCTGGAGCAGGGCTCGATTCCCAGGTGGTAACAACAATGAGATAACACTTAGCCATGAAGAGAGCTAAGTTGCTAAGTGCTATGGCAGTGTTGCTACCATTTTCCTGAACCAGGGTTCGATTCCCGGCTGGTAACAACAGTAACTTGGCGCTTACCCACGAAGAAAGCTAAGTGGTTAAGTCCTATGTCACTGTTGATACAAGTTTCCTGGACCAGAGTCCGATTCCCGGCTGGTAACAACAGTGACATAGCACTTTGCCAAGAAGAAAGCTAAGTTGCCAAGTGCTATGTCACTGTTGCTATTAGTTTCCAGAACCAGGGTTTGATTCCCGGGTGGTAACAACAGTGAGATAACACTTAGCCATGAAGAAAGCTAAGTGGTTAAGTGCTATGTCACTGTTGCTACAAGTTTCATAGATCAGGATCCGATTCCCGGCTGGTAACAACAGTGACAAATCACTTAGCCATGAAGAAAGCTAAGTTGCTCAGTGCTGTGTCACTGTTGCTATAAGTTTCCTGGACCAGGGTTCGATTCCTGGCTGGTAACAACAGTGACATAAAACTTAGCTACGAAGAAGCCAAGTTGCCAAGTGCTCGTCCACTGTTTCTACAAGTTTCCTGGACCAAAATTCGATTCCCTGCTTTTAACAACGGTGACATAACACTTAGCCACGAAGAGAACTAAGTTGCTAAGTTCGATATCACTGTTGCTAAACGTTTCCTGGGCCAGGGTTTGATTCCCGGCTGGTAACAACAGTAACATTAGCACTTAGCCACGAAGGAAGCTAAGTGGTTTAGTGTTCACTGTTTCTACAAGATTCCTTGGCCAGGGTTCAATTCCTGGCTGGTAACAAGAGTGACAAAACACTTATCCACTTAGAGAACTAAGTTGCTAAGTACTATGTGACTGTTGCTACAAGTTTCCTCTACTAGGGTTCGATTCCCGGCTGGTAACAACAGTGACATAACTCTTAGCCATGAAGAGAGCTAAGTTGCCAAGTGCTATGTCACTGTTGCTATAAGTTTCTTGGACCAGAGTTCGATTCCTGGCTTATAACAATAGTGACATAACACTTAGCCACGAAGAAAGCTAAGTTGCTAAGTTTTATGTCACTGTTGCTGCAAGTTTCCTGGACAAGGGTTTGATTCCCTGCTGGTAACAACAAAGGCATAACACTTAGCCAGGAAGACAGCTAAGTTGCTAAATACTATGTGACTGTTGCTACAAGTTTCCTGGACCTGGATTCAATTCCCTGCTGGCAACAATAGTGATATAACACTTAGCCACGAAGAGAGCTAATTTGCTAAGTGCTATGTCACTGTTGCTACAAGTTTCCTGGACCTGGATTCGATTCCCGGCTGGTAACACATTGACAATTATCTTAGCCACGAAGAATGCTAAGTAGTTAAGTACTATATCAATGTTGCTACAAGTTTCCTGGACCAGGGTTCAATTCCCATCTGGTAACAACACTGACACAATACTTAGCCACGAAGAAATCTAAGTTGATAAGTGTTATGTCACTGTTACTACAAGTTTCCTGGAGCAGGGCTGGATTTCTGGCTGGTAACATCAATGACATAGCACTTAGCCATGAAGAGAGCTAAGTTGCTGAGTGCTATGTCACTGTTGCTACAAGTTTCCTGGACCTGGATTCGATTCCCGGCTGGTAACAACATTGACATAACACTTAGCCACGAAGAGAGCTAAGTAGTTAGGTGCTATGTCACTGTTGCTACAAGTTTCCTGGACCAGGGTTCGATTCCCGGGTGGTAACAACACTGACACAACACTTAGCCACGAAAAAATATGAGTATCTCCGTGCTATGTCACAGCTGCTACAAGTTTCCTGGACCTGGATTCGATTCCCGGCTGGTAATAACATTGACATAACACTCAACCACTAAGAGAGCTAAGTAGTTGAATGCTATGTCACTGTTGCTACAAGTATACTGAACCAGGGTTTGATTCCCGGCTGGTAAAAACAGTAACTTAGCGCTTACCCATGAAGAAAGCTAAGTGGTTGAGTGCTATGTCACTGTTGCTACAAGTTTCCTGGACCAGGATTGGATTCCCTGCTTTTAACAAAAGTGACATAACACTTAGCCACGAAGAGAACTAAGTTGCTAAGTTCGATGTCACTCTTGATAAACGTTTCCTGGGCCAGGGTTTGATTCCCGGCTGGTAACAACAGTAACATTAGCTCTTAGCCACGAAGGAAGCTAAGTGGTTTAGTGTTCACTGTTTCTACAAGATTCCTGGGCTAGGGTTCAATTCCTGGCTGGTAACAAGGGTGAAAAAACACTTAGCCACTTAGAGAACTAAGTTTCTAAATACTATGTCACTGTTGCTACAAGTTTCCTATACCAGGGTTCAATTCCCGGCTGGTAACAACAGTGACATAACCCTTAGCCATGAAGAGAGCTAAGTTGCTGAGTGGTATGTCACTGTTGCTACAAGTTTCCTGGACCAGATATCGATTCCCGGCTGGTATCAAAAGAAACATAGCAGTTAGCATCGAAAACAGCTAAGTGGTTAAGTGCTATGTCTCTGTTGCTACAAGTTTCCTGGACCAGGGTTCGATTTCTGGCTGGTAACAACAGTGACATAGCACTTAGCTACGAATAAAGCTAAGTTGCCAAGTGCTCGACCACTGTTTCTACAAGTTTCCTGGACCAGGATTCGATACCCTGCTTTTAACAACGGTGACATAACACTTAGCCACGAAGAGAACTAAGTTGCTAAGTTCGATGTCACTGCTGCTAAACGTTTCCTGGACCAGGGTGTGATTCCCGGCTGGTAACAACAGTAACATTACACTTAGCCAAGAAGGAAGCTAAGTGGTTTAGTGTTCACTGTTTCTACAAGATTCCTGGGCTAGGGTTCAATTCCTGGCTGGTAACAAGAGTGACAAAACACCTAGCCACTTAGAGAACTAAGTTGCTAAGTACTATGTCACATTCGCTACAGTTTTCCTCTACCAGGGTTCGATTCCCGGCTGGTAACAACAGTGACATAACCCTTAGCCATGAAGAGAGCTCAATAGCTGAGTGCTATGTCACTGTTGCTATAAGTTTCCTGGACCAGAGTTCGATTTCTGGCTTATAACAACAGTGACATAACACTTATCCACGAAGAAAGCTAAGTTGCTAAGTACTATGTCACTGTTGCTACAAGTTTCCTCTACCAGGGTTCAATTCCCGGCTGGTAACAACAGTGATATAACCCTTAGCCATGAAGAGAGCTAAGTTGCTAAGTGCTATGTCACTGTTGCTATATTTTCCTGGACCAGAGTTCGATTCCTGTCTTATAACAACAGTGACATAACACTTAGCCACGAAGAAAGCTAAGTTGCTAAGTGGTATGTTACTGTTGCTACAAGTTTCCTGGGGCAGGGTTTGATTCAAGTTTCCTGGAGCAGGGTTTGATTCCCTGCTGGTAACAACAGTGGCATAACACTTAGCCAAGAAGACAGCTAAGTTGATAAATACTATGTCACTGTTGCAACAAGTTTCCTGGACCTGGATTCGATTCCAGGCTGGTAACAACAATGACATAACACTTAGCCACGAAGAGAACTAAGTAGTTAAGTGCTATGTCAATGTTGCTACAAGTTTCCTGGACCAGGGTTCGATTCCCGGCTGGTAACAACACTGACACAACACTTAGCCACGAAGAAATCTAAGTTGCTAAGTGTTATGTAACAGTTGCTACAAGTTTCCTGGAGCAGGGCTGGATTTCTGGCTGGTAACACCAATGACATAGCACTTAGCCATGAAGAGAGCTAAGTTACTAAGTGCTATGTCACTGTTGCTACAAGTTTCCTGGACCTGGATTCGATTCCCGACTGTTAACAGCATTGACATAACACTTAGCCACGAAGAGAGCTAAGTAGTTAAGTGCTATGTCTCTGTTTCCTGGACCAGGGTTCGATTCCCGGCTGGTAACAACGCTGACACAACACTTAGCCATGAAGAGAG
>NC_090733.1:81588721-81596221 GCF_036898095.1 Palaemon carinicauda | reverse complement strand
AAGAAATTTAAGGATGAGGCAACTTTCCTCGGATCGTGACCTGCGGGTGTACTGTCTGGATCCGCTCTGCGAATAAAATATGTGATTTTCGCCCCAAGTTGTTTCAGTGATAAATTTGAGCCTGATGTTTCTCCCCTGAATAGTTGACCACCCCTGAAGTCCGAACTTCTACGAAGATAGACCTTTAGGCATTCCACTGGACATAGAGATGCATCTTCTTTCAGAGGGCAGATTCTCCAGGGACCCCACCTGTTGGTGGGTAACTCGTTCTTGGCGAGAAACGTAGGATCCGGAAACAGGTTCTGTTCTCCCCCATCCAAGAACTGAACATGACCCTCCTCTCTCGAGAGGGCTACAATTCCACTAACCCTGGCCCCCGACGCGAGTGCAAATAGGAAAATAACTTTTTGGGTCAAATCCTTTAACGCACACTCCTTATTGTTCAACAGTGAAGCTAAATGAAGAACTTTATCTAAAGACCATGAAATGGGCTTTGGAGGTGCTGAAGGTCTGAGCCTAGCACAGGCTTTCGGAATTTTATTAAAAATCTCGTTAGCGAGGTCGACCTGGAAGGCATATAAAATGGGTCTTGTCAAAGCAGATTTACACGTTGAAATTGTGTTAGCTGCTAACCCTTGACCATGGAGGTGGATGAAGAAAGATAAGCAGAAGTCCGTCGAGATCTTTTGCGGATTCTTCGCCTTGACAAAGGCCACCCATTTCCTCCAAGATGACTCATATTGCCTTCTAGTAGATTTGCACTTATATTCCTCTAGGAAGTCTATACTGTCTTTTGAAATCCCGAAACGTTTTCTCACCGCTAGGGAGAGAAAATCATGAGCTGCAGGGTCCGGGTTTTCTGTGATGAAGCGCAGACAGTCGACTTCTGGACTCGCTGGGTCAGAACTGGATCTGGTAATGGTAGAAACTTCAGCCGTAGTTCCAATGCCAGAGGGAACCACACGCTGTTCGGCCACTTGTGAGCCACTATTTGTGCTACTCCCTTGAAAGATCTCAGTTTGTTGAGGACCCTCAACAGAAGGTTGTGCGGAGGGAACAGGTAAATCCTGGACCATCTGTTCCAGTCGAGGGACATCGCGTCCACTGCTTCCGCCAAGGGGTCCTCGTACGGGGACACGTAAAGGGGTAATTTTTTGTTGTCTTTCGTCGCAAAGAGGTCTATCTGCAGTTCTGGGACTTGACTCAAGATGAAGGAGAATGATCCTGCGTCTAGGGACCATTCCGACTCTATCGGTGTGAGCCTGGATAGAGCGTCCGCTATCACATTGCGGACTCCTTGAAGGTGAACTGCCGACAGGTACCACTTCTTCTTTTCCGCCAGTCAAAAGATGGCCAACATCACCTGGTTGAGTGGTGGTGACCTCGATCCTTGTCGATTCGAGCATCTCACAATCACCTCGCTGTCCAGCACCAACCTTATGTGGATCGAGCAACGCAGGGAGACTTTCTTTAAGGTAAGGAGTACTGTCATAGCTTCCAGAAAGTTTATGTGAAATGTCTTGAATAGATTGGACCAAGTCCCTTGGGCCTTCTTCCGATGAGAATGACATCCCCACCCCTCCTTCGAGGCGTCTGTGTGAATAGTCAACGAGGGGGGAGGTGGCTGAAGAAGTACCGACTTCTTTAGTTGCCTGGCTTGGGACCAAGGCCTGAGAATCGTACGTAGACAAAGCGGAACTGGTCTTATCAGATCTCTTCGTGCGTTTGATGCATAACTTCTCCAAACTCCGGTTGCATCCTTTAGCTGTGCTCTTAGCACCGGGTCTGTTACCGAAGCAAACTGGAGAGAACCTAGCACTCTCTCCTGTTCGCGTCTTGATATCCTTTCGGAATCCAGAAGTCTCTTGACTGAACCAGCTATCTCCTTCCTCTTCTTCGCCGGGATGGAGAGTTGGTGTGACACTAGGTCCCAGTGGATTCCCAACCACTGTAACTTTTGAGATGGAGAAAGTCGAGATTTTTTTCTGTTGATCTTGAAGTCTAGATACTCTAGGAACTGGATCACCTGCAGGGAAGCTTGCAAACATTCTGTCTCGGATGCTGCCCACACCAGCCAGTAGTCCAGGTAGGCTACCACCTGGATTCCCTTTAGGCGTAATTGTTTGAGAGCTACGCTCGCAAGCTTCGTGAAGATCCTTGGGGCTATGTTTAGCCCGAATGGCATGGCCCTGAAGGCGTAGAGTCTTCGATGTAGCTTGAACCCTATGTAGGGGGAGAGATGGCGATTGATTGGAACGTGCCAATAGGCGTCTGACAAATCTATGGAGACGGTAAATGCCCTCTCGGGCAGTAAGGTCCTTATGTGTTGCAGTGTTAGCATCTTGAACTTGCAGTTCACTATGAACTTGTTGAGTGGCGACAAGTCCAGAATGACTCCGAGTTTTTCTGAGTCCTTCTTGGGAACACAAAACAGCCTCCCTTGGAATTTGATGGACTTTACCCTTCGGATCACTTTTTTCTCCAACAGTTCTTGAATGTATTCCTCCAGAACGGGGGTGGAGTGTTGGAAAAATCGAGGGCACGGGGGTGGAGTGCTGTACCAGCTCCAACCCAGTCCATTCTTGAGTAGGCTGTGGGCCCAGGGATCGAAGGTCCACCGATCCCGAAAATTCTGAAGTCTCCCTCCTATCGGTATCTTCTCACTTTGACTGCTGTCCTGAGGCCTTGCCTCCCTGACCGCGACCACCCCTGAATCCCCTCCCCCTTGAGGGGAGTCTAGACGAGCCTCTGGCTGCTCCTCTAGGCTTCACTCGAAAGGTAGTTGACTGCCCTTCGAACGCTGGGTTAAATGCCGGAGACTGTGTCGACACGGCTTGGGGTACCCACTGGAACGTGGTCGGGGTTTGTGCCACCATCTGGGGCACTGTAGGCATAGGCAATTGCTGTTGCTGCTGCTGTCTGAATGGCTTGGCTGGCCGAGAGGGTAGCCTAGTCTTCTTAGTCTTCCTCTTTGGTTGGGGACCCTCATCCGGGGAAGACTTTCTCTTGAGAGATAGGCCCCACTTTTGGAGAAGGTTTCTATTCTCCGTGGCGGCCTTATCTACAACCTCCTTGACCGCTTCACTAGGGAAGAGGTCTCTGCCTCAAATGTTGGAGGAGATTAGCTTCCTTGGCTCGTGCCTCACCGCAGCCGAGGTGAACACGAACTCCCTACAAGCCCTCCTAGCTTTGACGAAGCTGTAAAGGTCCTTCGTCACTGTGGCTAGGTGTGTCTTAGCCACTACCATGAACATCTCATGAACCTTTGGGGTCACTTGCTATTGTCTCAAGAGTCGTTTGATGAGACATTGGGGCAGCCAGTCTTTCTTTTGTCTCAAGCTCCCTTCGCAAAAGAAAGTCAGACAGCTGGGGGAGGTTCTCAGCGAACTGACGTCCGGCAATATCAGCCTCCAACTTCCCGACTGAGAAGGTAAGATGGACGTCCTTCCAGTCCTTGTGGTCCATGGGTAGGGCCAAAGACAAAGGTTTACACTCCTTCAAGGAGGGGCATGGCTTACCTGCCTCGACTGCTTTCAGCACAGCCGCAAACCCTTTATGCATAAAGGGGAAGGCTCTAGAAGGAGAGGACACAAAGGAAGGGTGCTTCTTACTCAAAGCAGGTACCTTTGAGTTTGTGAAGCCCCTCTCTTTCATCGAGCATGATAGTAAACCTTGAGCCTTAGCGTGGTCCAAAACTATGACCTCCTTCGGCTCTGTCTCCTCCTTTGAGGCTGGTTCCTTCCTTAGACGGACATAACAGTCCGGATACGACCCCTTGCTGGGCCAGAAATGACGATTTTTCCGGTCATCATAGGCATGTGCTCAGCATACTTCCAAAGGTTAGCATCTGAGCACAAGTGAAGGTCTTTCACGCTGAGATTCTTCTGGGGCCCACGTGATGCTGCAAGTCTCCGCATCTCCAGCTCCATTGCAGCCGCCTTCTCATTATTCTCCCTCTGCATCTGTTGGATCATTCCAACGATGGAGGAAAGGGTCTTTCCCAGCTCTTCTGGGAGAGAGGATGATGTTGAGGGAATAGGTTCAGGGGCCTGAACCGAAGTAGCCGACACCTCGTCGACCTCTTCCTCTTCATTGTCTGGAGGCTGCTCTTCATCCTGGTCTTCTGCCAGAAGGTCATCTTCCAGACGCTCGGACACCTCCCGACATCCTGTCGTCCAATTGGATGTCCTGCAGGGCGTCCGCGACTTCAGCATCCACAGGGATCTGAACTACAGGTATCTCCACTTGAGGCTGGGGAATCACTGCCTCAGCTGACGCCCTGGGGAAAAGGTAAGCCCTCATCTTCTCACTTGGAAGATAGGGCCCAGAGGTGTTCTTCTGAATACCCCTTACCCAGGTACGAAGCTTCTCCCTTGCTGCGTCCCTTGACTCCGCCGTCTTAGGGGAATCAAAAGCCTCAGCAATCAGGTTTGTGCACACGGTATAAACCTGTGGGTCCCAATACCGGAGATCACCTTTGGAGACTGCGCATGCTGCGTGCCTCCTACACAAATCATGTCCGCAGAAGTTCTTGCTGTGGACGTTGTAGGAAACGCTTCCACACTTCGGATGGTCCTCCTGTAAAGAGAAGAAAATTGCATGAGTATCAAGTGAACTATGTATCACTGGATATACATAGCTTAGCATAATTAAACCAGAAAGGAAAGACACACACTTGTGTTTCCCGCACAGTCAATTGCTGCAACCTTCCAGATAATAAAATCGTATGGTTAATCTATCCTAGAGCAACCAATGAATAATTTCCAGAGGAAACAGGTGTAGCTCACACCCAAAAGATGATTTTAAAATGCCGGATAGTAGACAAGAAAGAACTCACTTTCTTTATCTGTAAGGCTACACCAAAGGGCTGTGCAAGATAACACAAAAGTGTTAGAAAAACTCAGTGTTGTAACAAATACTATATTATAGTTTTCTCCCTACAGTATATACTATACTGAAAAATACTGGCTACAGTATAGAAGGTAGTGTGCCGGCCGGCACGTGTCGGCCGGCACACATCTTAACTAGTTCTAAAGTATACTACTTAAGAGCTATAAGGCGGCAGAACGCTGGTTCAAATGCAAGATAGCACCCGGCTGCCGGCCACCAATCGTAGCGACCAGCAGACAATGGTGTGATAAATAGCCGGCCGGCAAAGGTATACAACCAATGCCGGCCGGCAGCAAAAGAATCAGAGAACTCCGACTGCCCGGCTGCCGGCCACTCAGGCCGGCAGCCGGCTAGGGTACAACACTAGAAGAAAACAGAATGGATGCCGGGATAAGAGACTGTACTACCTCATAACCCGGCAACCCGAAAGAGTGCACATAAGGAAGGGGAGAATATAACTTCAAGCTTCCTGACCAATGCCATCTGGCTCTACAGACAAACATGGATGAGAGACCAAGGGAGGTCCGGGCAGCACTCAAAGAAGAAGACCCTTGCCGGCCGGCACGCACTGCCGGCCAGCAAAGGACTAAGTCAACCCCACATCCTAACCTAGGCTAGGTACAGATGTAGAATGACGGGCAGGAATGCAATGGCTAGGCCATTACAAAGGAAAGATGGGGAAAGGGAGAAGAGGGTCCTGCCAACCTTGCTCTAGTAATGAATCACCCGCAGCCAAGAAAACTCATCTTAGCCTAGGGGAGATCCGAGGAGGGAGGCCAGCAATACTTGCCAACTCCCACGGAACCAAAGCAAGGAAGGCGTTGCTATTCATAGAAGAAGGATCTTATAGTCCACACCGAGAACAGCAACACTGGACTAGTCTGCTAGATCACAAGAAGAAGTAATCATCTCGTACAGAAACCTTCGAAAGTGAACTAAGGAGGCTAAGCCTCCTATGTCTGTTGTCAGTCTAACAAGGGAATCTCAGCCACAAGCTAGACATAAACAGACTCAGACTAAGAACTCTGATGTCCCGCCCCCTCCCTGAAGCCAGACTTACTGGAAACAGGAAGGAACAGAAACACCCTAATATAGTTGTATCGAAAGTCAATTCAGATAAATCACTAGGATTAAGCCCAAGGCTTAAACAGAGGGAAAGGGATTGCACCCCTTCTCCGAAGAGAAGAGAGCAACCGGGGAGTGTGAGATAGTATACTAAGGCCCCATAGACAACTAGCCTTGGCGCCAAGAGAATCGATTACCTAAATCACCGAAACTCACTCGTATACTATCTTGGAAGAAAATCAACAAAATCTTAAATGTATAAAACTGCCTAAAGCTTCACTAAAATTTTAAAACACTCGGAAATCTGAATATCATGCAGGAAAGTACTAGGGCCAAACGACTAGGCTACAAGGTCTAGCGTGGGCCAGAATCGGCAAATCCTTCACCAAAACAAAATACTAAAAAGAATTCCTATGTAACGCTAAACAGCTAAAATTATTAAAGCGAAAAAGCCGGGAACGTCGCTCTGGCTAACTAAATGACTCATACCCAGTGAGCGACAGCATCCAGGACGCCTCCGGTAGGCAACAGCTCTTGTAACAACGATATCACTATCAATCACTTTTAAAATTACCAAGAGCTTACATTTATACATAAAAGAAATAATACTCAACTTATCAGAAGCAGAAGAAGTTGGAGAAAGCATAATGAGTTGATTAAATCCAAGAATTGCGAGAAACACAGGGAAAAAACACCGAGTTGTTGAACTACGCAAAAAGGAATACAGATGGCACCGTGAGCGGCGCAATGCACGCTTACGAAACGGGAGAGGAGAGATACTTTGCGAGCGGCTCTCCTTTTTCTTTCTCGTTTTTGTTTTCTTGCCAATTGACCCCTTCGAAGTGTTAACTCTGTTCGGGGTGCAGATTGCCATGTGGCGTGTCAAGAATACGTCCTCTGATATTTCGCGATATCCCTGGTTCTTTTATTAGGGATATTCGCTCCAGGAGTTAGAATTCTGGGTACCTTAAGGTAAATTCTCTGGGAATATCGCCGTAGTTATATATACCCAAGGAAGCTACCCTTTAGGAACTTCCATCAGGACGACATGGCTTGAGCCCAAAAATATATATATATATATATATATATATATATATATATATATATATATATATATATATATATATATATATATATATATATATATATACATATATATATATATATATACATATATATATATATATATATATATATATATATATATATATATATATATATATATATATATATATGTACACACACACACATATATATATATATATACATATATATATATATATATATATATATATATATATATATATATATATATATACATTGAAAATTATGTTTTCCCTTAAACAATATGAAACTATGTTATTTAGATCCTGAGTGAATTTTGCTTTCTTTTGAAAGGTGTGTATTAAACTTAACCAGTATTGAGTATTTGTTTCTAACTACACCCAAATGTAAAAAGATATATGTCAAAGAAGAACATGGAAGCAACTAACGCTCATTTATTCATTTCCTCTTAAGAAAAATACACATTGTGAAAAGGAGATA
>NC_090733.1:81558721-81568721 GCF_036898095.1 Palaemon carinicauda | reverse complement strand
ATTTACTCATGTGATCAACCATAACAATTATTCCCACATGTCTTCTCGCAGTTGCAGGCAACGAAATGCAATCAATCACAAACATTTCAAATGGCTCTTTCATACTCAATCTCAAAACAGGCAGATTAGCATGCACTCTCTAATACTTCCCTTTCTGGCAATCTTCGCTACATCCTTACATATCTGACTCAACCCAGGCGTAAACAATCTCTCACGCATGCATTCCCACAATTTATACTTACCCATATGCCAATTCGGTCATGCACTAACATACACATACTTACAGCTGCATGTATCGGAAACACAGGAACATATATATATCCTCATCCATTCCTTTATGTAGAAAATAAACAATATTCTTACGCACAATAAGTCTCTTACTATCTTTCTTATACACCTCTAAATCAGACGGCCATTCTTCTACCTCAATGCTATTCAACATAGATTCATGTAAACTTTTAATTTCCACACATTCATCTTGCATTTCTTCCACCTCCTCTTCAGTCAATAGACTCACTACTCGTAATATCAACCATGCCAACAAAATTTGCCATAAATACACTATTATCTTCTATCACAAATACTTCACATCCATTCTTCAGAAGTAAACCACTACCAATATCAACTGATAGATCATGCAATCTTAAAAAGTAAATTTCTATAAAAAAAAACCACTAGGCATATCATTCTCTCCCATTACAATGAAATTATGTTCCACCTCCATACTTCCCAGTTTTACTTTCAAACGCACTTCTTCCTAAACTAGCTAACTTCCTGTACCTACCCTATGAATTCTCACACTCGTACATTGCCTTTTCACTTCCCAATTGTACCATTCTATTTCCTTGATAACAGACATATTCACGAATGACACTTGTGCGCCTGTATTAATTAAACTACAGTATTCATTCCCATTTATACCCACATACGTCATCATTCTTCCTTTTACACCATGCATACAAATGTTTACTCTCCTATCAATAGGGTAATTCTTGTCTCACCTACGTTCATCTTCGCTATCTTCCATGCTCATACAACTCAGATTCAAGTCACTCGGGCAATCCTCCTTCCCACTCAACAACTTGCAACATCTTTCATTACATTGTAACCATAATATATACTCCCTTTCAGTCTCCTTATTTACCTGGTACTGCATCGGACGATTCCACCCAAAATACAAATAAACGGTGACACCATACAACATACTTACTACCAACAATACTTTTGATAACAATCCACCCTCAAACATACTATCCTCCTCCTTATATGCCAAGTCCTTCGATGTTTCATTCCTAACACTCATTCTAAGCTCATCTACACTAGCAGGTATATCCCTAATCAAACCCTTCAATTTCAACTTATTCAACCTACTCAAAATACATTTATACACCATGTCATCCCCTTCAAAACTTTGTACCACCACTAAATCTTCCGGCAACCTTTCAAAATTACTCTCATTCTCGCTACTATCTTCTATCTTAGCATGCATTCTTGACATCGCATCTGCTATCACGTTCTTACTCCCAGGTACATATTCTAGCTTAAAGTCAAATTCATTTAAATCCTCTGTTGTCCTTGCAACCCTAGCATTCACAGACTCTCTCCTAATCATGTACACTAAGGGCTGATGGTCAGTACGCACAATAAATTTCACACCATACAAAAATACCTTCAACGCTTTCACGCAAAACCTTATCGCAACCAACTCCCTTTCAATCGTGGAATACTTCCGCTCAGCCATATCAAATGCTTTACTTACATACGCTATCAGTCTTAACTGTTCATCTCCCTTTATTCTTTGCATTTGAACCAACCAACCACCCATACTAATCGCACTAGCATCCGTATATAACTCTTGCATACGCGCATGCTCACTATAGTTGGGAAAGGCCAAAGTTACGTAACCTCTCGGCCTCTTCCTTCAGCTTTTCAAATGCTTCTATCATACGCTCATTCCATTTCAGTCTTGTACTATTTTTCTAACCTGTCCACTCATTCAAAGGCTTCCCTATTCCCAAACAATCTCTGACAAACTTCCAACTAAATTCAATCAACCTAAGAAAACCTCTCAACTCACGCACTGTACAAGCACGTGGAAATTCTCTCACCTTACTCACAAACTTATTGCTCTTCCTTATACCTGATTCACTCACCACATGCTACAAAAATTCCACCTCCCCGGCCAACCATGTACACTTTTAAAGCTTAACTCTCACTCCAACTTCTATCAAACGGTCTAATATTGCTTCAAGCAACTGCATGTGTTCCTCAACCGTCTCACTTGCAATCAAAATATCATCTATAAAAACAGTCACCTTCTGTCGACCAAACCCAGTCAAAACAACATTCATCGCCCTATGGAAGGCAGCAGGTGCATTAGCAAGGCCAAAACTTAATTTTCTAAACTGATAGTGACAATTACTACTCAAAAATGCCTTAATGGGCCTGCATCCCTCTGCCAGAGGCATCTGGTAATAGCACCTAACTAAATCTAACTTTGTAAAAACTTTCATACTATGCATCTTATACACACAGTCAGACACTACATTCATCGGGAAATGTTCTTTAATAGTTACTTCATTCACCTTCCTATAATCAATACACATACGTATAATTCCATCCGGCTTTCTTACAGGTACAATGGGGCTATTCCAGGCACTCTCACTCCTTTCTATTACACCCATTTGCTTTAACCTCTGGCACTGCTCTTCTATTTCTCCAGCAATAGGAGGAGAAAAATGTTGGGTACGCTGATATATGGGGGTATCATTACTAAGAACTATCTTAAATTCAGGCAAATTTAAACCCTCTCCCCCCAATCCTCGTCACCACGGCACAAAAGTCTCCGTCTACCCTATAACATCCTATACAATTGTTCCGTTTCACCCTTACTTATATTCTCATCTATATTAATTCTTTCTTTCAAACCTTCACCATCCCTATCGTCATCCTGCTTTATCTTTCCTGCCTTAACATGTCTCCATTTAACATACCTTTCATCCTCTACATTGACCAACGTATACATACATACCATGCAATCACCCTCACGTATACCCAATATTCTCTTCCTCCTAACAGTCGTTAACAAGCTCACATATACCTTCGGCTCCTGCAAATTCAAAATACCATCATACACATGCACACTTTTTTCACTAAATTACTTGCTTCTGCCTTCCACTATGTATTCACAATTGTCACTATTAGCCATTCCCAGACTATTCGGCCATGCAACTTTTACACTGACAACCTCACTCACATCTCTTGACAATTTAACATCTTTCGCTATTAACGGCACACCTTTCCATACCTTCGTACATACACTACCATCTTCATTTAAATAAAATTCCCCACCAAATTTACCCTTAGCTTTCATCTTTATCATATTTACACTAGGATGTACAATCATACCACATTTTTTGAAGAAATTATAACCTAACAAGATATCATATTTGTCATTTACTCCCTCAACCACATAAAAATCATTATCTTCCATCATCAGCCCTCAATCATAACATTTTCACTTAACTTTCCTTGCACAGACATACTTGAATTACCGATACCTTTCACTTCACATTTACACCCCCTAAATTCACAAACATCCCTCACCTTATTGTACGCATTCCCAAACATTAAATTGACACCACAATCAGTATCAATCAGACCAACTAGCTCTATTCCATTAAAATTAACTTTTACACTCATGCAGTCATAAGCTCTTTCACCCATCAGGTCTTCTTGCAGTAAACCTTCACGAACATGCAACACATTCACTCCGCACACACTCGAGGACTCACCCAGCTGAGCCCTCTTACACTCTAGTTTCCCGAACATCCTGTCTGACTTAATCCCTTCTTCCTACATACTCTAGCTATATGCCCATCTGCACCACATTCAGTACACTTACCCCGCGGCTCCTTGCATATTCTAGCATAATGACCATCCTTACCACAATTACCACAAATCACATTCATACGATTATTACAACATCCACTCGCTATGTGCCCAGTCATACCACACCAATAACATTTTACCCCTTTCTCTTTCTTGCACTCACTAATTTTATGCCCTACCTCACCACATCCAAAACAAGCACCTAGAGCCCATCTACATTCATTCTTCTTATGACCTTTTCAACACTTATAACACTTTTCATCACGGACACGACTATCTAACATACCTCGTTGCACACTCACACATCTATCCCTATTGCGCCAATCACCCGGCCTAAATCCACCATTTGCTTGCACAGTTCCTCCGTTACTTGCCCTAACACTCCTATCTATTAACTGATCAGCCATCCTCATTGGTCCTCTCAAAATTGCATCCTTATAACTACCAAATTCTATTTCACTTTCTTCCATTCTAGTTCTTACACTCACATATTTACTTTCTTTCATGCACCTATTTAAATTAACTCCTTATTCTCATTTATACCTTCAGCTCCATACTTCTTCCTTGCTAACGTTTCTAACTGACATACATACATAGAAATAGCCTCACCCACATTCATTCGAGCATCATCAAAATCCTTTTTACGTCTATACTCAACACTTCCTTTCATACGTTTTACCTGCTCAATTATCCTACCTTTCACACTATCATATTCGACATCCCCTACACTCATTATCACACCATACATCGTCAACAAATATCCTGACAAATATTCTCCTAACTCCATAGCCCAAACTCTCTTATTATCACCATACTAAGCCTGACAGAACCTTTCATACTCCTTGAAAAACTTGTGTACATCCCCACTACTTTCACACAGAGGTAGCTCTCTCATAAACACAGTCTTACACACATCACGCTCATTCTCACTGCTATCATCACTGCTACCTTCCTTCTTGTTCTTACTTCCTTGCTAGAATGTAATGAATCTAATTCATCTCTTAAATTCCTAGCCTTAACCATTCCCCTCTGACCCTTTTTCTTACTTACCGCTTTCACCCATTCATGATCATCCTCACTCTCATCCTGACCGTTCTTCATTTCCCTCTTCATAATACTTTTACCTTTCTTCTCATTCTTCCTATCACAGTTCTGTTCATTCTTATTATGATTAATTCCTTTATCTTCAATATCACTATCACTGCCTTCCCTATTATCACTTACCTTAACCTTCTCTTCCACTATCAACCCATTACCCAAAGCAGAAGACACTCCTCGGACTCCACCTTCACCCATGAATGTTTTCATCATTCCCATTACTTTCCCCATCATAGCTTCCATTCATTTCTATATTCGTTTCTCATTCTCTTGCATCCTCATCTCAACACCCTCTTCCCCTCTGTCTACAGTTCTCTTTAGAGCTTTCAGTTCCTTTCGCATCTCCTCATTCTTACAACTCAACCTCGCATTCTCAAGCAACAAATTTTCTCTGTCTATGGAAAGCTTCTCTTCACGCTCTTTAACTAAACGCAATTCCTCCCTCAATAACTTGTTCTGCTCTTCCACTTTTTTTCAGTCTTAATTCTAATTCCTAATCCTATCAGTCCTTCGTCCAAGAGTCTAGTTTCCTATCCCACCACGGCAGTCCCTGTTCGGACGCCAAAATAATGTGGTGGGATGAACACAAAAGCAACCCCCACACCCTTGATCACTCTAACAGACAATTGTCTCTTCAACACAAACTTTCCCCTTACGTTATCATAAACTAGACTCTTAGACTGAAGGGAAACAAAAACAAACCATAACATTGAAACTATATTTTTTAAAAACTAAATACAACCCAAAAAATCACACTTATTACTAATCATACACTTAACACAAAATAGACATTAACCATACCACCCTTCAATTAAAACAACAAAACCCCTAACAAAACTTAAAATTAACCGCACACCAAAACCAATATTTGTTTATGTGTGGACCTCTTTGTCCCCACAAGGGCCAACAATCCTTTTAGGCTAATGCCACAATTCTCTGGCAGACGCAACACTGGGCACAATAAGTCTGTGGCAGACAGATATTTTATGGCAATGTGTTACACCTGCCTCACTTGATTGGGCAGTCTATATCATCACTATTATCATCATTATCGTCATAATATTACAGCAGAAGAACAATCAAATCAGATCCCTTAATGTAATCCAGGTCATCAACAATCTGTCAATCCAAAGAGCAGTCTAAATATAATCGATTAAAGGCCAGGTCAGCAACTAAACATCAGCATTCAAAAATAGTTTGATCTCTCCAAAGGAGGAATTACTGTTTTCAAAATAATTGAACACTTCCACGCTTGTAAAAAATAATAATGATAATCCAGCATTCGTACACCTGCCTCTAGCTGCAGTCAAATCAAAATAAACCATTCAGCACTGTCGTAAGCTAACTAAAAACATTAATAAACAATCTCATTTATACCATCAGTCTTTCTTACAAGAAACAATCAATACACTAACGACATCTCGCTCACTGACACTCTCTCTCTCTCTCTCTCTCTCTCTCTCTCTCTCTCTCTCTCTCTCTCTCTCTCTCTCTCTCTCTCTCTCTCTGAATTTGGCAAACAACAAAAATAAAATACAAATAAACAAAAATCAATCATCCACAATATGTTTAGGAAATCATGATGAGCGGTAGATGAAGATAATTTGGTATATTCTTCGGAATCCCCAAGGGAGAATAGTTCACCACTCTTTCAACTGGGCTTGACAAGACAATAGAAGAGTTTGAAGACACAGACCTACAAGGCTATGGACTATGAAAAGTGAGATAGGAGATGACGAATGGTTTAGATAGAGACGACTGGTGAAATCTAAGTACGGACCTTTGAGTTAATAGGTGTAGGGGGAGATGATGATATATACACACACATTCATGATTATAGATACACACAGATATACGTATATACATGAATTCATGCACACATGTGCATACATGATATAAATATATATATATATATATATATATATATATATATATATATATATATATATATATATATATATATATATATATATGTATATATATATATATATATATATATATATATATATATATATATATATATATATATATATATATATATATATATATCTGTGTATATATATATATATATATATATATATATATATATGTATATATATATATATATATATATATATATATATATATATATATATATATATATATATATATATATATATATATATATATAAGATTAAAGCCACATTCAGTCCTAGTACTCGGCTTAGTTAAAGCTTCAAATAAAACTATTGGATACACATGCAATTGCTTTCTGTTCTCATATTAACATGAATCTTTGTAAGTCTATTACCCTCTGCACCTTCAACAGAGAGAGAGAGAGAGAGAGAGAGAGAGAGAGAGAGAGAGAGAGAGAGAGAGAGAGATAGAGAGAGATTCCATCACTTCTGGTTATGGAAGAAGTTTTCCATCGATTTCAACTATAAATAATACTTTATTTAGGTTTAAATCACCATCCCTTAGTTATGATAGAAATATTTATTGGTTTTGGTTTGAGAAACTATGATCCAAAATGTTAGAATGAGTCTTTATATTCTGAAAATAGTCTCAACGATAAAAAAGAATTACTCTTATTACTTCGAGTTGACACTAGGTAAGGTGGAATTGCAGCCGAAAATAGCTTCGATAACAACCAGATTATGAGATAGTTACCTGTGTTAAACACTAGAGGGAATTCCGCCGGAATGTCTCTTGTGTGGAAGTTTGGAAAAGGTTTGACGTATTCGTAATGGGTCGGCAAACAGATGATTAGCAGCAGTCTCGACTGTCAAGTGATTTGAATGGGGAAAGATTTTCAAATGAATTTCCTAATGGTAGAGTGACAGCCTGTTGATATCTTTCGTCAGCTGAATATCATTGATAATCTAATTGTAATGAGAAAAATTGATACACCGAGTAGAAAAAAAGATCTCAGAAATCAATGATTTTCTCTGCTTTGAATTGGTAAGACTTTTGTCTGAGGCAAATACTATTCAACTTATATCAGTAGTTGTTTGAATACTTTAAGTTACATTAAATTTGCCAACAGTCAGTGCACCTACACTTAGGAGGCATGTTTATTTCTTTTTTTTTTTTTTTTTTTTTTTTACTTTTAACAAACAAATTGTTTGAAATATTCATGCACATTTAGAAAATATTTGCCAACAGTCATTGCACCTGCACTTAGGAGGTATGTTTATTTATTTATTTTTTTTTTTTACTTTTAACAAACAAATTATTTGATATATTCATGCATATTGAGAAATTATCATTCAGAAATAACCGTAAATATATATGATAACATATCTTCATTTGAAATGTTTTAAACACGGTGTGCCATACTTACTAGAACTTCTCAATTTCCATCAATGACAAAACGTCTGATATCTGTTATGAAAATCAATAATTGATCATGGTCAGGAAGCAACAGTGAAGGGATAGTGAAGTGGCAACACCTTTAATTGTTTATCTGATTACAGCTACAGTATTACATTTGCTTTTTTCTGCCAACATCACTAACAACAATCTTACAATTAAAGCAAATTTACAACAAGAGAGAGAGAGAGAGAGAGAGAGAGAGAGAGAGAGAGAGAGAGAGAGAGATTCCATCGCTTCTGGTTATGAAATAAGCCTGTTTTCCATAACTTGTATTAGGTTCCAATCATTGTTCCCTGGTTGTAATAGAGATATTTATCAGCTTTGTTTCAAGAATCTATGATCCAATCAGCTAGAATGTCTTTATATTCTGAATATAGTCTCGTCGATAAAAAAGAATTACCCATATTGCTTCAAGTTGTCTTCTGAAATTATTTTTTATATTAGCAATGAATATTGGTTGATATCGTGAATTTCATTTCTTTCAGTTTAGGGTTGTGGTGATCTTTTTGAAATGTCCCTGTCTGGTGATCTGCCAACTAGGGTTCAAGTAACGCTCAAGCTCGATAGTTTCTTGTAGTATCTGCAACCTCCCCATCCTTATGATCTGAGACACCAGCAGCTATTACCTGGCCCTCCCTGGTACTTTCTTTGATGTAAAGGTGGGCAGGTGGCTGATCCTGGATGGTCAGTCTCTAGAAGCATTGTCCTGCTAGCTAGTGCATTGTGACTGTCCCTTGCCTCTGTCATTCATGAACGGCCTTTAAAGCCTTTAAACTATATCACTCTGAGGTTGACGTTATCGTATTTTGTTCTCGACTATTGAAAGGATGTTAACTTATCAGTAGAAAATAATTTATGATTACCTAAAGTTTTTGATAAGTATTTTTCACTATACTATTAGATCATCTTTAAAGATTAAGTTCTAAATAATATCAAATAATGCAATCTGGATGAAATAAAAAAATCAGTAGCTCTCTTTGGCGTTCTAAAACCTTCATCAGCGACGCTCAAATTACAAAAACAGAGATAGTTTTTCTTGACAATTTTTAGGTCATTGACAGTAATTACACTTTTCTATCACAATGAGTTGTGTAGCCCCCAAAGAAAGATTGCAAAAGATTTATTCTTCTGGAAAGGAAATTCCCATTTCGCATAATTTTCTTTTTTTCGAACAAGTTGTAGTTTCGTAGATTTTTTACGAGACCTAAAACAAATTTCTTTGGACCTGAAATTACAGTAAAGTAAAAAGGCAATAGTTCTGAAAATTAGTTAGCTCGATAAAAAAAATCAAATATATATATATATATATATATATATATATATATATATATAAAGTTGGTGTGTGTGTGTGGCTGTGTTCGTCTAAAATTGCTCTATCATATTTTATATATTAAAAACTCTTCGGACTTCCATCTTTTCTTAAACTGTATAACTTCAACGTGTAGTAAACTGGGGGATACTTTTTAGAATACTGTAACTACTTTTTAGTAAAACATGCCTCGTGGTCTGTAATAATAATATAGTGAAGCTAAGTATTGAATGCACATCCAGTGTTTCTGACATTTCGAATAATATTTTACGTTTATATTAATGGCTATGATCTCACTTGTGTAACCTCGCTTTTGAAATCTCATTTATTTTGGCAAAAACATAACAA
>NC_090733.1:81543560-81550721 GCF_036898095.1 Palaemon carinicauda | reverse complement strand
TTCCTAGGTATATTACAACTACGGCGATATTCACAGAGAATTTACCTTAAGGTACCAGATTCTAACTCCTGGAGCGAGTATCCCTCGTGAAAGGGATATCGCGACATATCAGAGGACGTATTCTAGACACGTCACATGGCAATCTACATCCTGGACAGAGATTTCGTCTCGTAGGAGGTGATTGGCAAGATACGAATTCGGGAAAGAAAAAGGGGAGCCGCTCCCAAGGCTTCCCTATCCCCGATTCGTATGCGTGCCTGGCGCCAATCCTGGCGCCATCTGTATTCCTTTTTGCGTAGCTTAACAACTCGGTGTTTTTTCCTGTTTTTCTCGCAAATCTTGGATTTATTCGGCTTTTCATGGCTTCTCCGTCTTTGTTGGCCTCTGATAAGTTGAGTATAGTGTCTGTTATGTATAAATGTAGGCTCTTGGTTAAAATTTGAGAGATTAATTGGATTAATCTTTGATACAAGAGCCGTAGCCTACCAGAGGTGTCCTGGACACTGTCGCTCGCTAGGTATAAATTAGGTTAGTCAGAGCGACATTCCTGGTTGTTTTGCTTTAATAAATTTTAGCTATTTAGCATTACATAGGATTTCCTTTCGTGCTTAGTATTATTTGGCGAAGTATTCGCCATTCTGGCCTACGCTAGGCCATGTAGCCTAGTCGTTTGGTCTAGTAATTCATGCATGATTTTGGTTTTTCCGAGTGTAATTAAAATTTATTGAAGCTTTAGGCTATATTTTATACATTTTAGACCGTGTGGAATATTTCCCAAGATTGTATACGTGTGAGTTTCGGTGAATTAGGTAATCGATTCTCTTGGTGCCTAGGCTAGTCGCTTATGGAGCCTAGATACTTTATCATACTCCCCGGTTGCTTTCTTTTCTTCGGAGAAGGTATGCAATCCCTTTCCCTCTGTTTAAGCCTTGGGCTTATCCCTAAGTGGTTTTTTCCGAATTTATTTTCGATAAAACTATACTAGGGTGTTACTGTACCTTCTGTTCCTGTAGTTATGGTTCAAGAGGGACAGGAACAACAGAGTTTTTAGAGTGAGTCTGTGTTGTCTGGCTTGGGGCTGAGTCCCCCCTCGCTGACCTAACACATACAAAGGGAGCTTAGCTCCCTTAGGTCACTACCGAAGGTTCTGTAGTTATGATTCCTTCTTTGTGATCTACCAGACTAGTCCTGTTGCTGTTCTCGGGGAGGATAAGTTCTTCCCTTGGGAGTAGCAACGCCTTCCTTGCTTTGGTGCTCTGGAAGCTGGCTAGTATTGCTGGCCTTTCCCTTAGATCTCCTTAGGCTAAGATAAGTTCTTGGCTGCGGGTGATCTGTCACTAAAGCAAGGTTGGCAGGACCCTCTTGTCCCTTCCCCCTCTATCTCCGTAATGGCCTAGTCATTACTGTACTGTACGTCGTTCTACATCTAGACCTAGTATAGGTTAGGATGTGGAATTGACTCAGCCCCTTGCCGGCGGCAGAACTGGCCGGCAGGGGTCTTACTGTACTGTACGTCGTTCTACTTCTGGACCTAGTATAGGTTGGGATGTGGAATTGACTCAGCCATTGCTGGCCGGCAGAGCTGCTGGCCGGCAAGGGTCTTATGTTTTCGAGTGCTGCCGGCACCTCTCTTGGCCCCTCATCCCATGCCTGCCGGCAAAGCCGGACGGCATTGGTCAAGGAAGCCTGAATTAGTTTCTCCCCTTCCTTATATGCACTCTTTCGGTTGCCGGGCTTGGAGGTTGTGTACACTCTTATCCCGGCATCCATTCTATTTTTTCTTCTAGTGCTGTACCTGTCCCGGCTGCCGGCCTATGAGGCCGGCAGCCGGGGCAGGTGTAGTCCTCTGGTTCTTTTGCTGCCGGCTGGCATCGGTCTGTGTACCTTTGCCGGCCGGCTTATGTCAGTCCTTGTCTGCCGGTCACCAAGAGTGTGGCCGGCAGCTGGGTACTACCTTGTTTAGTTGCTGGCCGGCAGCCATTGCCGGCCAACACTGGCTGTTACCGGCCGGCAGTTGCTGCCGACCGGCACAGGCATTTGAACCAGAGTGCTGCCGCCCTATAGCTGTTAAGTAGTATACTTTAAAGCTAGTTGTGGTGTGTGCCGGCCGGCAAAGGCAGGCCGGCACACATCCCCCTATACTGTACTAGTATTCTTCTGTATAGCATATACAGTAAGAAGAAAACTATAGTAAGGTTTTGGTACAGCACTGTATCTTCTAACACTATTGTGTTTTCTTGCACATCCCTTGCTGTTGCCCTCAGTTAGGAAGCTGAGTTCTTCCCTGTCTATTATCCAGGATTTTAAAATCATTGCTTAGGTGTGAGATCCACCTGTTTCCTCTGGAAACCTTGCATTGGTTACTCTAGAAGAGATAAACCATTTTGATTTTATTATCTGGAAGGGTGCAACAATGGGTTGTGAGGGAAACACAAGTGTGTGTCTTTCCTTTATGAATTGTTATGCTATACTATGCATATCCAGTGATACATAGTTCACTTGATACTCATGGAAATTTCTTCTCTTTACAGAAGGACACTCCGAAGTGGGGAAGTGCTTTCTGCAATGTCAGCAGCAAGAACCTCTGCGGACATGAGTTTTGTAGGAGACACGCAGCATACGCTGTCTCCAAGGATGATCTCCGGTATTGGGACCCTCAGGTATGTACTGTGTGCACTAACCTGATTAATGAGACATTTAAATAGCTAGGAAGAAGCTTCGTACCTGGGTAAGGGGCTTCCAAAAGAACACTTCTGGCCCTTATCTCCCAAGTGAGAAGATGAGGGCGTATCCTTTCCCTAAGGCATCAGCTGATGCAGTGATTCCCCAGCCTCAAGAGGAGATCCCCTAAGTTCAGATCCAGGTGGATGCTGAAGTCGCGGTCGCGATGCAAGACATCCAGCTAGATGACAGGATGTCTTGATGTGGACGGGTGTCAGGAGGAAGACTCTGGCAGAAGCCCAGGATGAGTTCAAGCCCCTCTACATCGGCCGGTCTCCCAGTAGAGCTGGGACAGGCCCTCTCTCTATTGTTGGAATGATCAAACAAATGCTAGAAGGAGAATCAGGAGAAGGCGGCTGCAATGGAACTGTGAATGCAGTGCCTTGCAGAATCACATGGGCCCCAGAAAAAGCTCAATGTGAAAGACCTTCCCTTGTGCTCAGATGCTAACCCATGGAGGTATGCTGAGCACATGCCGATGACGACTGGAAAGATCGTCATCTCGGATAGCTGGGCTCAGTTCCCCTGGAGGGTGGAATTCTGGCCCAGCAAGGCATCATATCCGGACTGTTATGTCCGGCTGAGGAAGGAACCAGCTTCAAAGGAGGAGACAGAGCCGAAGGAGGTCATAGTGATGGGACCATGCTAAGGCTCAAGCTCTACTTTCATCCTCGATGAAAGAGAGGGGCTTCTCTAACTCAAAGGTAGCTGCATTGAATAGGAAGCTCCCTTCCTTTGTGTCCTCGCCTACTAGAGCCTTCCCCTTTTTACAGAAAGGGTTTCTGGCTGTACTAAAAGCAATCGAGGCCGGCAAGTCTTGCCCCTCCCTAGAGGAGTGTAAACCCTTGTCGCTGGCCCTGCCTATGGACCACAAAGACTGGAAGGACGTCCATCTTACGTTCTCAGTGGGAAAGTTGGAGGCTGATATTGCCGGACGTCAGTTCGGCAAGGACCTCCCTAAGCTGTCTGACTTTCTTTTGCGAAGTGAGTTCGATACAAAAGAAAGACTGACTGCCTCAATGTCTCTTAAGACTACTCGAGACGATGGCAAGTGACCCCAAGGTCCATGAAATGTTCATGGTAGTGGCCAAGCCTCATCTGGCCACAGTGACGAAGGACCTTTATGGCTTCGTCAAGGCAAGGAGAGCTTGTAGGGAGTTCGTGTTTACCTCGGCTACGGTGAGGCACGAGCTAAAGAAACTAATCTCCTCCAACATTTGGGGGAAAAGACCTTTTTCCCTACCGACTTGGTCAAAGAAGTTGTTGATAAAGCCGCCTTGGAGAATAGAAACCTTCTCCAGAAGTGGGCCTGGCTATCAAAAGAAAGTCTTCCCCGGATGAGGGTCCTCAACCAAAGAGGAAGACTATGAGGACTAGGCTACAGTCCTCGGCCAGCCAAGCCTCTTAGACAGCAACAGCAACTGCAATTGCCATTGCCCCCAGTGCCCCAGATCGTAGCACAAACCCCGACCACCTTTCAGTGGGTACCCCAGGGCCGTGTCGACACAGTCCCACGGCATTCACCCCAGCGTTCGAAGGGCAGTCTACTTCCTTTCGAGCAAAGCCTAGAGGAGCAGCCAGAGGCTCGTCTAGACGCCCCTCAAGGGGAAGGGGATTCAGGGGTGGTCGTGGTCAGGAAGGCAAGACCTCAGGACGGCAGTCCAAGTGAGGTGATACGGTAGGAGGGAGACTTCTGAAATTTCGGGATCGGTGGACCTTCGATCCCTGGGGCCCAGAGCCCTACTCAAGAATTGACTGGGCGGGAGCTGGTACAGCACTCCACCCCCGTGCCTTCGGTTTTTCCCAACACTCCACCCCCGTTATGGAGGAGTACGTTCAAGAACTGTTGGAGAAAAAGGGTGGAGCCCATCAATTTCTAAGGGAGGCTGTTTTGTGTTCCCAAGAAGACTCGGAAAAGCTCAGAGTCATTCTGGACTTGTCGCCACTTAACAAGTTCATAGTGAATTGCAAATTCAAAATGCTAACACTGCAACACATAAGGACCTTACTGCCCAAAAGGGCATATTCCGTCCTCTATAGACTTGTCAGACGCCTACTGGCACATTCCAATTAGCCATCGACTCTCCCCCTACCTAGGGTTCAGGCTACAACGAAGACTATACGCCTTCGGAGCAATGCCATTCGGGCTAAACATAGCCCCAAGGATTTTTACGAAGCTTGCGAGCGTAGCTCTCAAACAATTTCGCCTAAAGGGAATTCAGGTAGTAGGCCTACCTGGACGACTGGTTGGTGTGGGCAGCATCCGAGACAGAATGCTTGCAAGCTTCCAGTCAAGTGATCCAGTTCCTAGAGTACCTAGGCTTCAAGATCAACAGAAAAAGTCTCGACTTTCTCCATCTCAAAAGTTCCAGTGGCTGGGAATCCACTGGGACCCTTTTGTCACACCCGTTTCTCCACCCCCGGCGAAGAAAAGGAAGGAGATAGCGGGTTCTGTCAAGAGACTTCAAGATTCCGAAAGGATATCAAGACACGAGCAGGAGAGAGTACTGCGCTCTCTCCAGTTTGCTTCGGTGACAGACCCAGTGCTAAGAGCACAGCTAAAAGATGCAATCGGAGTTTGGAGAAGTTATGCATCAAACGCGTGAAGAGATCTGAGAAGACCAGCCGCTTCGGCTAAGTACTCTTCTCAGGCCTTGGTCCCAAGCCAGACATCTAAAGAAGTCAGGTTCTTCTTCAGCCACCTCCCCGTCGGTGACGATTCACTCAGACGCCTCGAAGGAGGGATGGGGAGGTCACTCTCATCGGAAAAAAGTCCAGGGGACTTGGTCCAGGCTATTCAAGACCTTTCACATAAAACTTTCTAGAAGCTAGGGCAGTGCTCCTTACCTTAAAGAAAGTCTCCCCGCGTCATTCGATCCACATAAGGTGGTGATAGACAGCGAGGGTAGTGGTGAGATACTTGAATCGACAAGGATCGAGGTCACCACCTCTCAACCAGGTGATGTTGGCCGTCTTCCGATTGGCGGAAAAGAAGAAGTGGTACCTGTCGGCAAGTTCACCTTCAAGGAGTCTGCAATGTGACAGCGGACGCTCTATCCAGGTTCACACCGATAGAGTCGGAATGGTCCTTAGACGCAGGATCATTCTCCTTCATTCTGAATCAGTCCCAGAACTGCAGATAGACCTCTTTGCGACGAAAGACAACAAGAAGTTGCCCCAGTACGTGCCCCGTTCGAGGACCCCTTAGCGGAAGCAGGTGACGCGATGTCCCTCGACTGGAACAGATGGTCCAAGATTTATCTGTTCCCCTCCTCACAACCTTCTGTTGAGGGTCCTCAACAAACTGAGATCCTTCAAAGGGGTAGCGGCAATAGTGGCCCACAAGTGTGGTTCCTCCTGGCATTGGAACTGTAGCTGAAGTTTGTACCACTACCAGATCCAGTTCTGACCCCAGCGAGTCCAGAAGTCAACTGTCTGCGCTTCATTACAGAAAACCCGGACCCTGCAGCTCATGATTTTCTCTCCTTAGCGGTGAGAAAGCGTTTCGGGATTCGAAAGCCAGTATAGACTTCCTTGAGGAATATAAGTGCAAATCTACTAGAAGGCAATATGAGTCATCTTGGAGAAAATGGGTGCCTTTTGTCAAGGCGAAAAATCCGCAGGAGATCTTGACAGACTTCTGCTTATCTTTTTTCCCCACCTCCCATGGTCAAGGGTTGGCAGCGAACACGATTTCAGCGTGTAAGTCTGCTTTGACAAGACCCATTCTATATGCCTTCCAGGTCGACCTAGGTAACGAGATCTTTAATAAAGTCCCGAAAGCCTGTGCTAGGCTCAGACCCTTCAGCACCTCCAAAGCCCATTTCATGGTCTTTAGACAAGTTCTTCATCTCGCTTCTCTGTTGAGCAATGAAGAGTGTGCGTTAAAGGATTTGACACAAAAAGTTATTTTCCTATTTTGCACCTTGCGTCCGGGGCCAGGGTTAGTGAGATTGTAGCCTCTCGAGAGAGGCAGGTCGTGTTCAGTTCCTGGATGGGGAAGAACTGAACCTGTTTCCGGATCCTACGTTTCTCGCCAAGGAATGAGTTACCCACCAACAGGTGGGGGTCCCTGGAGAATCTGCCCTCTGAAAGAAGATGCATCTCTATGTCCAGTAGAATGCCTAAAGGTCTATCTTCATAGAACTTCAGACTTCAAGGGTGGTCAACTATTCAGGGGAGAAACATCAGGCTCAAATTTATCTCTGAATCAACTCAGAGCGAAAATCACATATTTTATTCGCAGAGCGGATCCTGACAATACACCCGCAGGTCACGATCCGAGGAAAGTTGCCTCATCCTTAAATTTCTTTAATTGTATGGATTTTGAACATCTCCGTTCATACACTGGCTGGAAGTCTTCCAGAGTGTTCTTTCGCCACTATGCGAAGTAAGTAGAGGAACTAAAAGAGATCTGTGGTAGCAGTGGGTCGCGGTGTT
>NC_090733.1:81526060-81533560 GCF_036898095.1 Palaemon carinicauda | reverse complement strand
TGTATGAATACCAGGCAAGCTATTATAGTGGTCTCACCCTATATTAAGTAAAGCATAGTTTGTAAAGAACCACTGCGTCAATATGGAATATCGACCAGTTCTCCGCACAATACTTGTATTGGACAAAGGTTTATATCCGCATAGGAGGAAACTTGTAAAACCGCCACCGTCCCCTTATGGGACGGAGTCCTCCCGTTAAGGGAAAGCATAAACCAATGCAACATAGCTTGCATAAAAGAACAATTCTATTAGAATTATCCCAGATAAGGTACATAGAATGAATGCTCAATTATACCAATAAATTGACACAGGTGAAGGAGACGCAAGGTTCTCAAGAACAAATTTATTGACAGACAATAAATAGACAGGTTAACAACAATTATATATATATATATAAGAAGAGGATAACCCAAAACTTTAAGCATAAGTATGATAGTAAACAGAACTTGTTTATCTGAAAGAAAAAACATTAAATGCCACTTTTAAGATACCGAGGTATCAAAGTCATAAAAGTCCGTATTACAAATCAATCACATTAGCGTTAGAAATGCTCGGCACACATGTCTGCACTTATGCTAGGTTCACCTTTGGAAATGGAACAGTCTACGTGGGCAACTCAGTGCCCTCACTTAGTTTGTAGTACAGTATGTAACTACACACTCACCCTGGAATTAATCGTCCCAATTAAAACCACTGTTCCTCGCAGAGTTAAACAGTAGGGTTAACGATGCGACCCACTTCTACCACGGATCTCTTTAGTTCCTCTACTTGCTTCGCATAGTGGCGAAAGAACACTCTGGAAGTCTCCCAGCCAGTGTATGAACGGAGATGTTCAAAATCCATACAATTAAAGAAATTTAAGGATGAGGCAACTTTCCTCGGATCGTGACCTGCGGGTGTACTGTCAGGATCCGCTCTGCGAATAAAATATGTGATTTTCGCTCTGAGTTGATTCAGAGATAAATTTGAGCCTGATGTTTCTCCCCTGAATAGTTGACCACCCTTGAAGTCGGAAGTTCTATGAAGATAGACCATTAGGCATTCTACTGGACATAGAGATGCATCTTCTTTCAGAGGGCAGATTCTCCAGGGACCCCACCTGTTGGTGGGTAACTCATTCTTGGTGAGAAACGTAGGATCCGGAAACAGGTTCAGTTCTCCCCCATCCAGGAACTGAACACGACCTGCCTCTCTCGAGAGGGCTACAATCTCACTAACCCTGGCCCCGGACGCGAGTGCAAATAGGAAAATAACTTTTTGTGTCAAATCCTTTAACGCACACTCCTCATTGCTCAACAGAGAAGCGAAATGAAGAACTTTGTCTAAAGACCATGAAATGGGCTTTGGAGGTGCTGAAGATCTGAGCCTAGCGCAGGCTTTCGGAACTTTATTAAAGATCTCGTTACCTAGGTCGACCTGGAAGGCATATAGAATGGGTCTTGTCAAAGCAGACTTACACGCTGAAATCGTGTTAGCTGCCAACCCTTGACCATGGAGGTGGATGAAGAAAGATAAGCAGAAGTCTGTCGAGATCTGCGGATTCTTCGCCTTGACAAAGGCCACCCATTTTCTCCAAAATGACTCATATTGCCTTCTAGTAGATTTGCACTTATATTCCTCTAGGAAGTCTATGCTGGCTTTCGAAATCCCGAAACGCTTTCTCACCGCTAAGGAGAGAAAATACTGAGCTGCATGGTCCGGGTTTTCTGTAATAAAGCGCAGACAGTCGACTTCTGGACTCGCTGGGTCAGAACTGGATATGGTAGCGGTACAAACTTCAGCCGCAGTTCCAATGCCAGGGGGAACCACAAGCTGTTCGGCCACTTGTGGGTCACTATTGCCGCTACCCTTTGAAGGATCTCAGTTTGTTGAGGACCCTCAACAGAAGGTTGTGAGGAGGGAACAGATAAATCCTGGACCATCTGTTCCAGTCGAGGGACATCGCGTCCACTGCTTCCGCTAAGGGGTCCTCGTACGGGGACACGTACAGGGGCAACTTCTTGTTGTCTTTCGTCGCAAAGAGGTCTATCTGCAGTTCTGGGACTTGATTCAGAATGAAGGAGAATGATCCTGCGTCTAAGGACCATTCCGACTATATCGGTGTGAACCTGGATAGAGCGTCCGCTGTCACATTGCGGACTCCTTGAAGGTGAACTGCCGACAGGTACCACTTCTTCTTTTCCGCCAATCGGAAGATGGCCAACATCACCTGGTTGAGAGGTGGTGACCTCGATCCTTGTCGATTCAAGCATCTCACAACTACCTCGCTGTCCATCACCAACCTTATGTGGATCGAGTGATGCAGGGAGACTCTCTTTAAGGTAAGGAGCACTGCCATAGCTTCTAGAAAGTTTATGTGAAAGGTCTTGAATAGCTTGGACCAAGTCCCCTGGACTTTTTTCCGATGAGAGTGACCTCCCCATCCCTCCTTCGAGGCATCTGAGTGAATCATCACCGACGGGGGAGGTGGCTGAAGAAGAACCGACTTCTTTAGATGTCTGGCTTGGGACCAAGGCCTGAGAAGAGTACGTAGCTGAAGCGGAACTGGTCTTCTCAGATCTCTTCACGCGTTTGATGCATAACTTCTCCAAACTCCGGTTGCATCCTTTAGCTGTGCTCTTAGCACTGGGTCTGTCACCGAAGCAAACTGGAGAGAGCCCAGTACTCTCTCCTGTTCGCGTCTTGATATCCTTTCGGAATCTAGAAGTCTCTTGACAGAACCCGCTATCTCCTTCCTTTTCTTCGCCGGGATGGAGAAACGGTGTGACATTAGGTCCCAGTGGATTCCCAGCCACTGGAACTTTTGAGATGGAGAAAGTCGAGACTTTTTTCTGTTGATCTTGAAGCCTAGGTACTCTAGGAACTGGATCACTTGACTGGAAGCTTGCAAGCATTCTGTCTCGGATGCTGCCCACACCAGCCAGTCGTCCAGGTAGGCTACTACCTGAATTCCCTTTAGGCGTAATTGTTTGAGAGCTACGCTCGCAAGCTTCGTGAAAATCCTTGAGGCTATATTTAGCCCGAATGGCATGGCTCTGAAGGCGTATAGTCTTCGTTGTAGCCTGAACCCTAGGTAGGGGGAGAGTCGACGGTTGATTGGAACGTGCCAATAGGCGTCTGACAAGTCTATAGAGACGGAATATGCCCTCTTGGGCAGTAAAGTCCTTATGTGTTGCAGTGTTAGCATCTTGAATTTGCAATTCACTATGAACTTGTTGAGTGGCGACAAGTCCAGAATGACTCTGAGCTTTTCCGAGTCTCTCTTGGGAACACAAAACAGCCTCCCTTGGAATTTGATGGACTTCATCCTTCGGATCACTTTTTTCTCCAACAGTTCTTGAACGTACTCCTCCAGAACGGGGGTGGAGTGTTGGAAAAACCGAGGGCACGGGGGTGGAGTGCTGTACCAGCTCCAGCCCAGTCCATTCTTGAGTAGGCTGTGGGTCCACCGATCCCGAAAATTCAGAAGTCTCCCTCCTACCGGCATCATCTCACTTGGACTGCCGTCCTGAGGTCTAGCCTCCCTGACCGCGACCACCCCTGAATCCCCTTCCCCTTGAGGGGCGCCTAGACGAGCCTCTGGCTGCTCCTCTAGGCTTTGCTCGAAAGGAAGTAGACTGCCCTTCGAACGTTGGGGTGAATGCCGTGGACTGTGTCGACACAGCCTGGGGTACCCACTGAAATGTGGTCGGGGTTTGTGCCACCATCTGGGGCACTGAAGGCAATGGCAATTGCAGTTGCTGTTGCTGTCTAAGAGGCTTGGCTGTCCGATATGGTAGCCTAGTCCTCATAGTCTTCCTCTTTGGTTGAGGACCCTCATCCGGGGAAGACTTTCTTTTGATAGCCAGGCCCCACTTCTGGAGAAGGTTTCTATTCTCCAAGGCGGCCTTATCAACAACTTCTTTGACCAATTCGGTAGAGAAAAGGTCTTTGCCCCAAATGTTGGAGGAGATTAGTTTCCTTGGCTTGTGCCTCACCGTAGCCGAGGTGAACACGAACTCCCTACAAGCTCTCCTCGCCTTGACGAAGCTATGAAGATCCTTCGTCACTGTGGCCAGATGAGTCTTGGCCACTACCATGAACAATTCATGGACCTTGGGGTCACTTGCCATCGTCTCAAGAGTAGTCTGAAGAGATATTGAGGCAGCCAGTCTTTCTTTTTTCTCGAACTCTCTCCTCAAAAGAGAGTCAGACAGCTTAGGGAGGTCCTCGCCGAACTGACGTCTGGCAATATCAGCCTCCAACTTCCCAACTGAGAACGTAAGATGGACGTCCTTCCAGTCTTTGTGGTCCATAGGCAGGGCCATCGACAAGGGTTTACACTCCTCCAGGGAGGGGCAAGGCTTGCCGGCCTCGACTGCTTTTAGTACAGTCGCAAACCCTTTCTGTAAAAAGGGGAAGACTCTAGCAGGAGAGGACACAAAGGAAGGGAGCTTCTTACTCAATGCAGCTACCTTTGAGTTCGAGAAGCCCCTCTCTTTCATCGAGGGTGAAAGCAAAGCTTGAGCCTTAGCATGGTCCATCACTATGACCTCCTTCGGCTCTGTCTCCTCCTTTGAAGCTGGTTCCTTCCTCAGCCGGACATAACAGTCCGGATATGACGCCTTTTTGGGCCAGAATTCCACCTCCTCTGGGGGAACTGAACCCAACTTATCCGAGATGATGATCTTTCCAGTCGTCATTGGCATGTGCTCAGCATACCTCCATGGGTTAGCGTCTGAGCACAAGGGAAGGTCTTTCACATTGAGCCTTTTCTGGGGCCCATGTGATGCTGCAAGGTTCTGCATCCGCAGTTCCATTGCAGCCGCCTTCTCCTGATTCTCCTTCTGCATTTGTTGGATCATTCCAACAATGGAGGAGAGGGCTTGTCCCAGCTCTACTGGGAGAGCGGCCGATGTTGAGGGAATAGGCTCCGGGATCTGAACCGGAGTAGCCGACACCTCGTCGACCTCTTCCTCTACAACGTCTGGGGCTTGAACTTCATCCTGGGCTTCTGCCAGGAGGTCTTCCTCCAGACGCTCATCCACGTCAGGCATCCTGTCATCCAACTGGATGTCTTGCATAGCGACCGCGACTTCAGCATCCACCTGGATCTGAACTTGGGGGATCTCCTCTTGAGGCTGGGGAATCACTGCATCAGCTGATGCCCTAGGGAAAAGATACGCCCTCATCTTCTCACTTGGAAGATAAGGTCCAGATGTATTCTTCTGGAAGCCCCTTACCCAGGTACGAAGCTTCTCCCTTGCTATATCCCTTGATTCCGCCGTCTTAGGGGAATCAAAAGCCTCAGTAATCAGGTTAGTGCACACGGTACATACCTGAGGGTCCCAATACTGGAGATCACCCTTGGAGACAGCGCATGCTGCGTGCCTCCTACCAAACTCATGTACGCAGAGGTTCTTGCTGCGGACGTTGCAGAAAACACTTCCGCATTTCGGAGGGTCCTCCTGTAAAGAGAAGAACTTTCCATGAATATCAAGTGAACTATGTATCACTGGATATGCATAGTATAGCATAACAATTTAGAAAGGAAAGACACACACTTGTGTTTCCTTCACAACCAATTGTTGCAGCCTTCCAGATAATAAAATCAAATGGTTAATCTCTTCTAGAATAACCAATGCAAAGTTTCCAGAGGAAACAGGTGGAGCTCACACCTAAGCAATGATTTTAAAATCCTGGATAATAGACAAGGAAGAACTCACTTTCTTATCTGTAAGGCAACAGCAAAGAGCTGTGCAAGACAACACAAAAGTGTTAGAACACACAGTGCTGTACCAAAACTTATACTATAGTTTTCTTCTTACAGTATATGTTATACTGAAGAATCCTGGTACAGTATAGAAGGTTATGTGCCGGCCGGCACACACCATAACTAGCTTTAAAGTATACTACTTAAAAGCTATAAGGCGGCAGAACGCTGGTTCAAATGCATGTGCCGGCCGGCAACAGCCAATGTCGGCCGGCAGGCAACAACACAAGGTAGTACCCGGCTGCCGGCCACACTCTTGGCGACCGGCAGACAAGGGCTGACATTAGCCGGCCGGCAAAGGTACACAACCGATGCCAGCCAGCAGCAAAAGAACCAGAGGACTACGACTGCCCGGCTGCCGGTCTCATAGGCCGGCAGCTGGGTCGGGTACAGCACTAGAAGAAAACAGAATGGATGCCGGGATAAGAGCTTACACTACCTCCAAGCCCGGCAATCCGAAAGAGTGCATATAAGGAAGGGGAGAATCTAATTCAGGCTTCCTGACTAATGCCGTCTGGTTCTACAGGCAGGCATGGATGAGGGACCAAGGGAGGTCCGGGCAGCACTCAAAGCAGAAAACCCTTGCCGGCCGGCAGCTCTGCCGGCCGGCAAGGGACTGAGTCAATTCCACATCCTAACCTATCCTAGGTCCAGATGTAGAATGACGTACAGTACTGTAATGGCTAGGCCATTACGGAGATAAAGGGGGAACGGACAAAAGAGGGTCCTACCAACCTTGCTTTAGTGAAGGATCACCCACAGCCAAGAAAACTCATCTTAGCCTAAGGGAGATCCAAGGAGGGAGGCCAGCAATACTTGCCAGCTCCCAGAGAACCAAAGCAAGGAAGGTGTTGCTACTCCCAGGGAAAGAATCTTATCCTCCCCCGAGAACAGCAACAAGGACTAGTCTGGTAGATCACAAAAGAAGGAATCATCTCGTACAGAAACCTTCGGTAGTGACCTAAGGAGGCTAAGCCTCCTATGTCTGTGTCAGGCCAGCGAGGGAGACTCTACCCCAAGCCAGACGAACACAGACTCAGACTAAAAACTCTGTTGTTCGGTCCCACTCTGAAACCAGACTTACTGGAACAGGAGGGTACAGTAACACCCTAGTATAGTTTTATCGAAAGTTAATTCAGATAAACCACTTAGGGATAAGCCCAAGGCTTAAACAGAGGGAAAGGGATTGCATAACTTCTCCGAAGAAAAGAAAGCAACCGGGGAGTATGAGAAAGTATACTAAGGCTCCATAAGCAACCCAGCCTAGGCACCAAGAGAATCGATTACCTAAATCACCGAAACTCACTCGTATACTATCTTGGAAATATTCAACATAATCTTAAATGTATAAAAAACAGCCTAAAGCTTCAATAAAATTTTAATACACTCGGAAAACCAAAATCATGCAGAAAGTACTAGGACCAAACGACTAGGCTACATGGCCTAGCGTAGGCCAGAGTTGGCGAATACTTCGCCAAAATAATACTAAAGCACGAAAGGAAATCCTATGTAACGCTAAATAGCTAGAATTTATTAAAGCAAAACAACCGGGAATGTCGCTCTGGCTAACTAAACTTATACCTAGCGAGCGACAGCGTCCATGACGCCTCCGGTAGGCTACGGCTCTTGTAACAAAGATTAATCCTATTAATCACTCAAAAATTTACCAAGAGCCTACATTTATACATAAAAGAAATGGTACTCAACTTATCAGAGGCCGACGAAGTTGGAGAAGCCATGAAAAGTTG
>NC_090733.1:81518560-81523560 GCF_036898095.1 Palaemon carinicauda | reverse complement strand
AAACTTACGGGCTATTAAATTTCTTATTCCTGATCTAGATATTAATCTCTGGCACCGTCGTTCAATTAGTTCATTATGCATGTTGCATAAGATTTTTCATAACTCTGACCATCCTTTACATTCAGATCTCCCTGGACAATTCTATCCTGTTCGTAATACTAGGCAGGCAGTTAATTCTAATAGCCAGGCCTTCTCCATCATGAGGCTCAATACTACGCAGTACTCTAGAAGTTTTATTCCAGCTGTTACCAAGTTGTGGAATGATCTTCCTAATCGGGTTGTTGAATCAGTAGAACTTCAAAAGTTCAAAGTTGGAGCAAATGCTTTTTTGTTGACCAGGCGGACATGAGTCTTTTATAGTTTATTTATGACATATTTGTTTTTTATGTTGTTAATAGTTAATATATGACATGTCTGTTTTGACGTTGTTACTGTTTTTAGAATGATTTATTGTTAATTTGTTCTCTTCATTTATTTATTTCCTTATTTCCTTTCCTCACTGGGCTATTTTTCCCTGTTGGAGCCCCTGGGCTTATAGCATCTTGCTTTTCCAACTAGGGTTGTAGCTTGGATAGTAATAATAATAATAATAATAATAATATGTGTGTATAAATAAATATATATATATATATATATATATATATATATATATATATATATATATATATATATATATATATATATATATATATATATATATATACAGGGTGTCTACAAAGTCTGGGTACATAGGAGAGTAACACATACTTTTGAAACAAAACAATTTTATTTAAATTTGATGTTAATAGATAATATTTTTAATATTATTCCCAGTATTTTCGTTACATATTTTGATGCGCTTTACAAAATTCAAGTAAACTTGATTGAATAGGCTGTAAGATAAATACGTTACCTATGAGAGTGTCGAAGATTAAATTCTCCTATAATTTTCCAATAAGACCATCCTTCTCATCCACTTAAGAGTACCAACTCAATTCATTCTTATTTAGACAAAGATATTATTCGATCTGGACAGGAAAAATAATATAATGAAATAGTTAAATTTCCTATGTAACCAGACTTTGTGGGCACCCTGTATATATATATATATATATATATATATATATATATATATATATATATATATATATATATATATATATATATATTTATATATATATATATATATATATATATTTATATATATATATATATATATATATATATATATATATATATATATATATACATATGTGTGTATATATATACTGTATATAAATATATATATATATATATATATATATATGTATATATATATATATATATATATATATATATATATATATATATATATATATATATATATATACGCACTTTTAAAAACATATTTTTAAAGGTTCTCAAGCTATATATATAGTCTTGACTGGGTTAACAGGATCCTTAGAAATCCTCATTAAGCCGGATGTATCCTGAAGATGCTATGAGTCCCAGAAATTTTTGATTAATGACCCCTAGTTGCTTAGCACGGTCATTGGGTTTCCAATTAATATTCAGCTCAGGAGACTTTGATATTGATCAATGGGCTAATTAAAATACTTGTCGCTCACTAATGCTAGAGACATCTCGTGAAAGAATTCAATGAACTGTATGGGGATGGATAATTTAAACTGGAAGTCAATGAACCGTGTTCTAGAATATATGATATCTTTAATATAATGAGATTTATTTCATTCATATTCGTTTCTCTCTTATTTTCATCTCCATCTTTTTTCATTTGTAAAGTTATTTGAATATTTGAGAAAATAATTTAGAATATTGTATGTGAATATCTGCTATCTGTAGAATAATACGATTCCTTTTATTAATATTTGTTTGTTCCCTCTATTGATTCCTCTTTTATAAATTTTTACTATTTTTTTCCACCATGTGATTACTCGATTTAAAAAAAAGTATTTAGTATAGTGTTTGAGAATATCTGATATCTTAATTATGATAAGATCTCTTTTCTTCACAATGGTTTGTTCTCTCAACTTATTTTTTTTTCATTCATCTTTCTTCTTTCTGTAAATTTTTATTAATTTCTTAGAGAAAATAATGTAGTATTTTGAGATAGAAAACAAGTTCACGGATTTTTTATATGCAGATTTCTCTCTTTTGCTTACAGCATTCCGTAATAAACCTGATGTTTTACCACAAAATGTCCCCAAAATAATAAGTTAAGAGTATGTTTTGATCTCTAGCCTGAATATGCAAAATTAAATTTCCTCTTAGTATTCAAGCAGGGCTAGAAAATGAAAATGAGGGGGATATTTGGGCCAGAACCAGCTGCTGCCTTTATTTACATAAGATCAAGGTTTTCCTTTCTAAGTTAATCTCATTATAAAACCAAATGTTTCTTCTATAATTAAATAATTTCAAATGCAGAGCAATAATTCTCAATTTCTGCGATCAATGAAATGGAAAAATTTATGATTTTTCAATTATTCCGATGTATAAAATCATTACAGATGTATATATTCTCTCTCTCTCTCTCTCTCTCTCTCTCTCTCTCTCTCTCTCTCTCTCTCTCTCTCTCTCTTTATTCATATATATATATATATATATATATATATATATATATATATATATATATATATATATATATATATATATATATATAATCAACTTTGCACATTTGGACGTGTTTTTCATGTTCAAATAACCCATATATATTGATACATTTATGTCTAGATTCTCTTATCGACTTCAGGATCAGAGCCCTAAGCCGAAACAGTCAAAGACAATAACTTTTGACCAACCGGGAATAGAACCCTTATCCAGGTAACTTGTAACAATAGTGACATACCACTTAGGCAATTAGTGTTCTTTGTTTTGATATTCTGCTCAACATTTTAATAATACTTTTTCTAACACAAATTTCATATTAAGAGGCCACCTATGAATGGCAGAGGCAAGGAACCGAGACAAGGGCCTAGGTAGCAGGACAATGCCATAAAGGCTGACCATGTACTGTATATGTAGGAATAGGTAGGGCTAGTTAATGACTACTGATGACTCAGCAGGTAGATCTATAGGCTTTCCCAACACCCCTACCCCTCCTTACGTCACAAGGAATGAGAGGTTATAGACAATACAAGCAACTATCTAGCTTGACCGGGACTGACCATGTACTGTATATGTAGGAATAGGTAGGTTAGTTAATGGCTACTGATGACTCAGCAGGTAGATCTATAGGCTTTCCCAACACCCATACCCCTCCTTACGTCACAAGGAATGAGAGGTTATAGACAATACAAGCAACTATCTAGCTTGACCGGGACTGACCATGTACTGTATATGTAGGAATAGGTAGGGCTAGTTAATGGCTACTGATGACTCAGCAGGTAGATCTATAGGCTTTCCCAACACCCATACCCCTCCTTACGTCACAAGGAATGAGAGGTTATAGACAATACAAGCAACTATCTAGCTTGACCTGGACTCGAACACTAGTCCGGCAGATTACCAACATTTAGCTTTATTTTCTTTATCAATTCTTCCTAGTATTTTTTTTCACATATAAATCCTATTATAATACGATTGTCTTTTTCATTGAGTTTGTTATTCCTGGCTTTCACATCACCCTTATCCCTCCATTTGAATAAAGGATATAAATTCATAAATGGAATTTGAGTCTCTTGGAAGCTGCCCAACCAGATCCCCATTTGCAGTTGTTCACCCATGCTAGAAGGAGTGATTAAGCCTCTCTCTCCTCGGCAGAGACCTTGGCTTAGGAGAGGTCTTCGTGTGGACACCGTCGTAATTGCTCGTTAGATCTGCACGAATGATGCTCAAGTAAGAAGCAAAGGGAAATGTCGCTAGGTGTCGTGAAATAGCTTCATGCAATTTATGTTTCAAAACAAAATTAGCATATTAATTAATTGCATATTGATATTTCAATGCAAAAAAAAAAAAATAGAGATGTATTTAGATGTGAAAAAATAGTTTTTTATGAATGCATTTTTGTTAAAGCCTTAGAAATATTTTTTAAAATAGCTTTTTCGATAATGACCAGCAGATAGGAGGTTAAAGCGGGAAAAGAAAATCAATGAAAGCTGCAATAAGCATTATTGCTATTAGAAATCGATAGTTCATAACATTAATTCCTCAGCCCCTATCACACTATCTAGAAAAAGAGCTGAAAAAAGATTTTATATTCTAGAAATTGGGCTTCGGACTCAATTTAGAAAGAAAGTTGTTGAGGAAATAATATTATTTACATGACATTCCCTGTAAAAAATCTTCTATTTCATTTTGTTATATGTTGAACCGTTTTGGTGCCAGTTATTGAAATTTTTGCCGCTTGTTTTTAACATTCCCCGTTTCCTTATAGTTTTGAAAATCATTCTTCAAGGGTGTCTTTCTTCCTTTATTCTGGCTTAAGACAAACAGTGAATGCTCATTGGTGGACTTACAACCCTTCCACCTAATCATCCACCTATAACGGAAAATAATCAGTTGTAGTCATTGGTAATTTAACTCTTGCAGCATAACTGAATGTATTGGCTTTCGTAATAGTGTTAGCTCTCTCGCTTTCTATTGCATGACAACCTATTTTGGTCTTTATAGGAAGATCCTGAAATCTAGTCTTCTTATTTTGTGGAATGATTGTAAGGTAGCAGCAAGATAGTGAATTATTATGCTCTTTTCTTATAATTATTCCATTCTATGAGGTTTTTTACTTTCTGGCATTAGGAAAAATTCTAATGTGGCTTCAATAGGATCAGTATAGACAAGTTCAGTATTAATGATGTTATTATTTGAACATGAGAACTCAGCTCAAGAAACACACGACAAAACATTTTCACCCTTCTTTTCTACAGCTACAGGCTATAATCATGAAATCTTTAAGGTATTTGTATGATACAATGTTAATAGATCTGGAGGAGCGGGGTCTTAATGTATAGTCATTGGTACCAGTCCATTTGTAATAAATTTCCAATCTCATTGTTTAGTTGGCAAGTCATTTTCCGCTTCTGCAC
>NC_090733.1:81493154-81503154 GCF_036898095.1 Palaemon carinicauda | reverse complement strand
CATTATTACGTGTAGACACAATGAATGCTTCAGCAGTTTGCTTAGTTAACTTCAGCTTACGACCACTACCTCCTTGCCATGTGCAGGTCGATATAATTTGGCAGGCGCCCTCCAACTTAGTGAAAGATGTACAGTCTGCTGTCCAAGGCTGTCTGGATTCGTCACGTAGATGTCTAGCTGAGAAACAGTCTTTCACATTCATCATCTTGAACCACTCACTCATTGTCTGGGTGAGAATGATGGTGCCTTCGCTGATGCCCAATGAATCCTTGAAGGTCTTTAAGACAGCGACAGTCTTGTCATTGAACACCTGACATACTAAGGGTACGCTCTGGCGTTGAAGGGGTTTGGGGAAAACAGCGGTGTGCGTCAGCTTGGTTAAGCGAATAGGAATAGCTCGGTCGATCTCATAAAGCTTCCGAATATCACTCCAGTAAGCTTTGTACTCATTGCCATGTACAAGAAATGAGAGTGTCTGGCCATCAACAGTAATCCAGCTGTTACGAACATTTTTGAAGATGTGCACGTAGTCGTACACTAAGAACATAGATTGCTCTTGAATGGATAGCACTTGACAACTTCCAGGTCCTCCAAGTTTCGAATAAACACTGCAATTGGTATTGCAATTGTCACATATCAAAGAAATCACAGTACCGACAGCACCAACTACAGCTGAGGCAGCTTCAGTAAGAAGTTCACTCAGCTTATCGGCAGCTAGCTTTTTTCAGGGTAAAACGCGTAGAATATAGCGTAGACCACCAAAATGGCAGGCAACTTCAACAACCATACCATGTGAAGCAAGCATTTCATGGTCACTACCCGCTGCAACGTTTTGAGCATATCCTAGAACATGTCCTCCAGAAAATCACAATGTCTCGATCAGCTTTACTTCATCAAACATTAGATTCACCAAACGCTGCTGCGGCTTAAGCTGGTCGAATAACGTTTTGAGGTTGGAGTCCTGCAGACTACTAGAAAGCACCTCTTTTATCTTTTTTGTTGATGGTAGAATGATTAAGTCAGATCGATGAATCATATTGTATGCACTGGGTGATATGTTGTGAAGCTGCATTGCGAATATCAGAGTGTCGGTATGAAATCGACGACCATCAGGAGGTTTGAACACAAGCCGCAGCTGTGACAGAATGAAGGTTAAATGAGGAAGCTCGTGTGCCTCAGTCATTTTACAGAGCTGGCTTATTGTGTACTGAAGACTTTCCTGGCTTGTGTACTCATAGGTGTTTACCTGTTCAGTTATGGATCTAATCTGGGACCATTTTGAGAGCAAGCTGTTCTTTTGCAAAGGAAAAAGTCGTTTAGGCACCTCAATGCCATCTTTCTCAACTCTATTCAAGAATAGGAATCCAAAAGGGGAGTTGACTTGTTGTAGATGAAAGAACTGCTTAACAGTTTGTCCAGTAGCGTCAGTACTTGGTAGGTAGAGATCTTTCTGGTCTTTTATGACGTTACCCTTTAATGGAAACCTGGGGAGATATTCACCCGACTGAATCTGGCAATGACGTAGTACCCCCCCAAGGGGTTGGGGGAGGGACTCCAGTGGCTCAGTACCTTCAGTGCCTTATCTGACTTGATGGCTGAAGGGTGTGTGGTCCCGCGCTCTCGGCTGGTTTTTTGGCTAGAACGCATTTCGGGAGAATTTCTCCCAGGGTTACTGTTCCCGTATGTTGTACATACGGGTGGAATTCTCCCAGTGTTACTATTATTGTATTATTTTGTAAACCCTTGCCTAATATTTTTTTTACTTTTCATGCAAGATTTAGTGAATAAAAGTGAGAGAAATATAAAGAAAAAGGCATACACAGATGAAGAACTGTCTGAACTTATGAACACAACTGGGGCTCTCTCAGAAATTCATGCTCGGGAAGGCCCTAATCACCCCATGGGCCACGTCACGGCTGGATTTACCCTTGCCCCGATCCTTGCAGTCCTTGATCACCACTGTCTGCAATGTACCATCACCAGGCAGTGCTGCAGGATCACCAGGGACATCTTTCTCAGCCAGCAGCGGTGCATTGGTGCGCTGTTGTGAGTGCCCGGTCAAGTCCGATAGGAAGACGCGTCACAGATGGCATCTGTATCCAGTCTGTGGTGACTGTATCTAACAGGTGAGTGTATATATAGTACTGTATGTGTTTCATTGATGTACTTTGAGTCATTTGAAGCATAATTTGCCATACTGCAAGTGTTGAATAGAAAAAAATTAATTTGGTATGTACTGAAAAATTTACCATTTTTTGTCTGTCTCCCATACAGATTGTATACGAGCTGGGGAGATGGGATTCAGCCAGTACGTAGTCCCATGACAGTAGAGAGTTCTACACCAACAAAAAACAAAATTCGGAAATAATTTTTTTTTTGGTCAATTTAATTAGTAAAGTACTCCAAGAAAAGTCTTTTTTTTCTGTATTTTTGAAAAAAAAAAATAAAAATATGATTTACAGGAGGATTTCATTTATAATAGCCTCAATAAGAGAGAAGGAGTTATATTTCATTCGTATGTGTTCCAAATAACAAAATTTTCAGGATAAGTATTTTATTATAATTATTTAATTACCGGGTGAAATTCACCCAGGGTAACCTTTCATGTTACGGAAATGGAGGGTTACCGTTGTAGGGTAACCAGGAAAATAGATGCTAATTTTGGCGCGAAATTGGTCGAAATCTCGGATTTTGTCTGCAGCCTCAGCAGCTGCATGCACCTTTTTAGCTCTTGATTGTGATGTAGAAGATGATGTTGGGTGTGGGGCTGAGGTAACCTGCTTCAAAGCTGATTTTGGTATTCCAGGAAATATTGTTGGAGGTTGTTTGGGTCGCAATTGAAATGTGTCTCACAAATATATATCTCCTTCAAGCGTCTCAAGCTTTCTTTCTCATTCGGCATTGCCAATATCCATCTCTCCCTCTCCTCAGGATCTTTTGGGAAGGATATGACTTTTACATAAGGTGTCCCATCATAGTTCCCTTTATAACCAAAGCAGCTACAGTGACGTGGCATATTGTGAGATCACCAGCTGGACCGTTTCTATAACAAAAACCGAAACAAAACACATTAGTCAGTGGGATTTGAACAGAAAATGAGATTTGCATAGAAAACGAGATAAAAACAGGAAAAGTTGTGAGAGCAAAATGATCTTAAAATTTGAAAATACATAACATATGTCAATTTAAAAAACAATCAGGCATGAAGTCTCTCAGACTCAAGTTAAAAACCCCGAGGTCCTGACGTTCCAGTCCTTCCTTAAAGGAGTCTATGATATATATATATATATATATATATATATATATATATATATATATATATATATATATATATATATATATATATATATATATATATATATATATATATATAGATAGATAGATAGATAGATAGATAGATATACAGATATATATATATATATATATATATATATATATATATATATATATATATATATATACATATATATATATATATATATATATATATATATATATATATATATATATATATATATATATATATATATATATATATATATATATATATATATATATATATACATATATATATATATATATATATATATATATATATATATATATATATATGTGTGTGTGTGTGTGTGTGTGTGTCTGTTTGTGTGTGTGTATTTATATGTAAATATATATATATATATATATATATATATATATATATATATATATATATATATATATATATATATGTGCGTGTGTGTGTGTATTTATATGTAAATACATATGTATATATATATATATATATATATATATATATATATATATATATATATATATATATATATATATATATATATATATATATATAAATATGTGTGTGTGTTTGTTTATGTGTTTTTTGTGTGTTTCCAATGTAGGTAGGTCAAAACACACAATATCTTATGGATTAGAAACAAATACCATAACAATAACTGTGAACACGAATAAATTCAATAAATAAGTCTGATAACTGTGTTATGTTCTGTGAGAAGGTTGTGACTCAAAGACCGGGTGAAAGCAAGTAAGTAACTTTATTACAGAACACTCTCCTTTATATACAAAAACTCAATGCAACAGGAAATTTCTTGTTCAAAACCGACATTGCATCGGTTAACAGTTAATGGTGAGAAAATATATATGTTATTTCAGGTTCTTTTTAGTGCGAGGGGAGAGCGAAGATGCAAGCATAATATATACACAAAATGAAATGTCGTTACTATGTACAATCGTGTGACACACGGTTGGTACATGGCTCCCTCACTAAAAAGGACATACTGTACATGTTAAATAGGGCGCCCCCGATCTAGAGAGGCGAACTATAGGCGGGTTATCTGGCAGGAGATAAGTAGGTTTTAGACAATCAATGGAGACCCAGTCTCCTTCGCTACGAATGTTTAGTAGGAAAGCTTTCTGACTGCATTAGATCAAAAGGAAAGGGCCCGTGTAAGGGGGCATTAGCGGTGGCTTGATAGTGTCGTTGCGCAGGAAGACGTGCATTGCAGAATGCAAGTCTGTTAGTATGTGCTGCTTCACTGGGGGCTTGTAAGTCTGGCAGCATGGAGTAAATTTTTCCAGGACGTGTCGTATGCGCTGGAGATCGTCGGAGAAGGTTGTAGAAGGAAAATATTCAGCAGGGACGACCAACTGGTCCCCATACACCATTTCCGCTGACGAGATGTCAAGGGCGTCTTTAGGAGTGGTCCTTAGTCCCAGGAGGACCCAGGTAAGCTGAGTAAACCAGTTGGAATCCTTGCAGCGGGATATCAAAGCTGCTTTGAGGGTGCGATGAAAACGTTCTACCATTCCATTGGCAGCGAGGTTTTAAGCAATTGTCTGATGTAGGGTGATGCCCAGTAGATTCACTAATGATGTCCACAATTGAGAAGTGAATGTGGTACCTCTGTCAGAAGTAATATGCTTAGGAATACCAAATCTTGCAATCCATCCTGAGAGTACGGCAGATGCACATGAGGTGAACGTTGCAGTTTCAATGGGAATGGCTTTAGGCCAACGAGATGAGCGGTCGATGATGGTAAACAGGTAACGTTGTCCTTGTGAAGTGGGTAGGGGGCCTACAACGTCGACGTGAATGTGTGCGAAATGACGCAGAGGTTGAGGAAAGGAGCCCACTGCTAAATCCGTGTGTCGATGTACTTTGGAATTTTGGCAAGAAGTACAGGCGCGGACCCAATGCTTAGCATCCTTTGAAATGCCGTGCCAAATAAACTTCGTGTTCAGCAGCTATGCAGTAGAACGGCATGAGGGATGTGAAAGGCCGTGAATGAAATCAGACACCTGCCAGCGCATGGGAGTAGAAATCCAAGGTTGCGGTCTACCAATACTTACGTCACAGAGGAGGGAGGTGTTGGAGTCTTCGAGGGGGAAGTCTTCCCAACGGAGGGACGTGCATGATATCCTACATGCTTGATACTCTGGATCCTGTCGTTGGGCTTCAGCCAGGGTGTTGTAATCCAAACCCAGTTGAACGGCAGCCAACGTGTTTCTTAACAGGGCATCGGCAACAGGATTCATTTTCCTAGGGACGTATTGAAGGGTGCAATTTTATTCAGCCACAGCGGAGAGATGTCAGCATTGACGGGTGAACCTGGCGTCAGACTGTCGAGTAAAGTCATGTACCAGAGGCATGTGGTCTGTGCGAATGACGAAAGGAGTACCTTCTAAGGAATGACGAAAGTGACGGACAGCTAAGTGCACCGCCAACAATTCGCAATCGAAGGTAGAATAACACGATTCTGCCTTGGACAGTTTTTTGCTGAAGAAGGTTAATGGGCGGGGCGAGCCATTGCATACATGCTCGAGCACTGCACCAATAGTAACGTCGCTGGCATCGGTGGAGAGAAGGAGAGGGGCATGTAGGATAGGAAAAGTGAGAGCCACAATGGTTGATAGGGCTTTTTTTGCTTTGCAGAAGGCCGCTTCTTGAAGGGGACCCCACTTCAGGTCCTTTGGCTTGCCCTTGAGGGAGGCGTAGAGGGAAGCAAGATTGGAGGTAATGGCTGGCAGAAAACGGTGATAATAGTTGATCATGCCCAAGAATTCCTGCGGAGCTTATACGGTCGAGGACGCGGGGAAGTCCTGAACGGCTGCTACCTTCTCAGGAGTGATGCTGTGCCCTAAGAACGACACTTCGTTGGCGGCAAAGGTACACTTGTCGTACCGGACTACAAGGCTGTTTTGTTGCAGGCTGTTGAGCACGATGTGCAGGTGATGGAGGTGTTCCTCTTTTGAGGAGAAAAACACAAGTATATCGTCCACATAACATACACAGAAGGGGAGGTTCCCTAAGATGCTATCCCTGAGAAGTTGAAACGTGGCCCCAGCATTACGAAGGCCAAAACAGAAGTAATTGAAGGTGTATGTACCAAACGGAGTGGTGATGCCGGTCTTGGGGATGTTTTCAATGTTCATACGCACCTGATGATACCCCTTCGGGAGGTCGAGTGTAGAGAAAACCTTTGTGCAGGTAGGAGGTCACGTCGGCGAAGTTTGGGAGGGGGTAACTATCTGGTTCTGTTTGCATGTTCCGGCGCCTGTAATCCCCACACAGACGGAGGGAGCCGTCTTTCTTCAGAACGATGTGTGAGGGTGAGGACCATGGGCTGGAGGCCTTCTGGCCAAGGCCCATTTCCTCCATTTCGGCGAACGTCTGTTTGGCGGCGGCCAATCATTCCGGTGACAGACGTCTGAATTTTGCGAAGAGTGGGGGTCCTGTCGTCTTGATAGGGTGATAAATACAGTGCTTGGCAGGAGCCATGGGCGTTTGGCGAATTTCTGGACAGAAAACTTCCGGGTACGACGTGAGGAGGTGGGCGTAGGCATCCGTGGGTGCACTGATGTGGAGAACGAGGTTGGAGGGGGCAGGTTGAAGAGATGTCGACAAGTACGAGTCTGCGTTCACCATCATCGGTGGGCGACATCAACCATAAGGAGGAAATGAGAGAGGAAATCCGCACCAAGGATTGGCAATGTAACGTCAGCAACAAGAAACTTCCAATTCAATTAACCGTTTCCAAACGATAATGTGAGGTTCTTGTAACCGTAGGCGGGTATCACAGATCCGTTTGCAGTTACCAAGCAGACGTCAGCAGATGTGGACAGACTACGTCGTGTCCTGAAGAGCTCCCTTGGCAAAAGAAAACGACAAGCACCTATGTCTACCAAAAATCGCACGCCAGTTCCGGCATCATGTAAAAAAAAAGATTAGAAACACAGGAGGCCTCCGCCACAAGCGTTGGCCTTCATACATGTTTTTTTTGGCCACTGAAAATCCTTGGCACATTTCTTCGTGGTTGCCTCGGATCTGTAGTGGTAGTAGCAAAACTGCCGTTGATGGGAGGTAGTAAGTGGCTGTAGAAGTCGTTGGTTGGGGCGCAATTGAGTGGTGGGGGGTGGGTGGCTTTGTCGCCGCTTTGGCACATCACGTGGTAGGCGTGTATGTCCTACGGCATTCACGTCAGCTTCGGTTGATGTTGAATAGGCGTCCTCTTCGTCAGGAGTGGAGGCGTTGATGGAGGTCTAGAAGTGGCTGTCCATAAGGGCCTCGGCTTTGGTCATCAATTCCTATATGGGTAAACTATCGACATCGGGTATGACAGCGCGTACAGGTTCAGGTAAACGGAGTATCCAAAGGGCACGAAGTAGCTTCACCTCACGAGGAGAGCCATCTGCGGCAGGTTGTAGGCGAGCGATACTGGTCATTTCCCTGAGAGTGAGCGAAGCCCTTTGGTCCACCAATGGTTACTGAGAGAGCTGAAAAGCTTAGCTATATGGGCGGCTAGCGATAGCGGGTACTGCTGCAGAAGGTATGTTTTGGGGGCGTCATACGCTATTGGAGTGTCTCCTTGTTCACCAAGCCAGTCGGATATTTTCAAGAAGGTGTCCTTGGGTATTGCCGCGAGAGCATAATCTGCTTTGGTGGTTGAGCGAGTCATGCCCTTGATGCGAAACTGGACTTCTGCGTGCTGAAACGAAGCAAACGCCTCTCTGCTGGCGAATGAGGAAAGTTTCAATGGGGCAACCGCAGCGATAACTTCCGTAGAGCATGCCATAGTACCAACGACGGAGGGGCGAGGGGGAGTGGGAGTGGAAGGCGGGAGGAACGAGTCAACTTCCGGGGTCACCAATGTGACGTGCTAAGAGAAGGTTGTGCCTCAAAGACAGAATGAAAGCAACTGAATAAATTTATTGCAGAACTCTCCTTTATATACAAAAACACGATGCAACAGAAACTTTCCTGTTCAAAGCCAACACTGCATCGGTTAACAGTTAACGTTAGAAAGTATACATGTTATTTCGGGTTCTTTTTAGTGTGAGGGGAGAGCGAAGATACAAGCATAATATATACACAAAATGAAATGTCGTTACTATGTACGATCGTGTGACACACGGCTGGCACAACTGCATTCCTGATGTTACCTAGTGATTTTTACCTAAATTTTATTTTTATGCAATGAAAATTATAGCTTTCATATATATATATATATATATATATACATATATATATATATATATATATATATATATATATATATATATATACATACATATATATATATATATATATATATATATATATATATATATATATATATATATATATTATCGCCAACGTTATCCCTGCGTGTCGTAAGAGGCGACTAAAAGGGACGGGACGACGGGGCTGGGAAGCCCCTCTCCTGTATCTACATCCTGTGAGACAGCAACAAAGAGATGGAGCTGGGCAGGGAGTGACTGCTCCCCGCACTCTAGTTTTCGGGTGTTTGAATGTGCGTGGATGTAGTACGATAGAAAGTAAAAGATGTGAAATTGGAAGTATGTTTAGGAATAGAAGGATGGATGTATTGGCCTTGTGTGAGACGAAGATAAAAGGAAAGGGTGAAGTGATGTTGGGTGAAATGTCTGGTAGAGTGTCTGGGATTGAAAGGGGAAGAGCGAGAGAGGGTGTGGATTTATTGCTGAGTGAATGGATGACAGGTAAATTAGTGGAATGGAAGGAGATATCATCTAGGTTAATGTGGGTAAGGGTCAGGTTGGGTAGGGAATGTTGGGCGTTTGTCAGTGCGTATGGGCCGGGTAGTGAGAAAAGTGAAGAAGAGCAGAATGAGTTCTGGAATGAATTAACTAGGTGTGTAGAAGGACTGGGTAGAGGGAATTATGTAGTTGTCATGGGTGATTTAAATGCTAGAATGGGCGCTGGAGAAGTAGGTGTCATTGGGAAGTATGGCGTACCAGGTGAAAATGAGAGTGGTGAGAGACTGGTGGATATGTTTGTTGAGCAAGAGATGGTGATAAGTAATAGCTTTTTCAAAAAGAAAGATAAAAAAAAGTATACATGGGTAAGAGTGGCAAATGAATGAGTAGTAGAAAGGGCATTAATGGATTATGTGTTGATAACTAAAAGAATGTTTGGAAGATTGAAAGACGTGCACGTGTTTAGGGGTATGGCTAACGGTATGTCTGATCATTTTTTGGTGGAAGGAAAATTAGTTGTAGCAAAAGAGTGGGGGAATAGAGTAGGTGGATGTAAAAGGGAGCTAGTGAGGGTTGAAGAGCTAATAAAAGCGGGGGTAAAAAGTAAATATCAGGAAAGGTTGAAAATGACATATGACGAAGTGAAAGTAAGAGAAACTGGCAATTTAGAGGAGGACTGGAAGTTAGTAAAAGAAAATTTTGTTGGGATTGCAAGTGATGTGTGTGGCAAGAAGGTTGTTGGAGGCAGCATGAGGAAGGGCAGTGAATGGTGGAATGAAGGAGTGAAGGTAAAAGTGGAAGAGAAAAAGAGGGCTTTTGAAGAATGGCTGCAGAGTAATAGTGTAGAGAAGTATGAAAAATATAAAGAGAAAAATGTGGAAGTAAAGCGCAAGGTACGTGAGGCAAAGAGGGCAGTTGACCTGAGGTGGGGTCAGGGATTGGGTCATTCATATGAAGAGAATAAGAAGAAGTTTTGGAAAGAAGTGAAGAG
>NC_090733.1:81480932-81483131 GCF_036898095.1 Palaemon carinicauda | reverse complement strand
AGTACAGTATCATCCGCAAACAACAACTGATTTACCTCCCATTCATGGTCATTCTCGTCTACCAGTTTTAATCCTCGTCCAAGCACTCGAGCATTAACCTCTTTCACCACTCCATCAACATACAAGTTAAACAACCACTGTGACATCACACATCCCTGTCTCAGCCCCACTCTCACCGGAAACCAATCACTCACTTCATTTCCTATCCTAACACATGCTTTACTACCTTTGTAGAAACTTCTCACTGCTTGCAACAACCTTCCACCAACTCCATATAACCTCATCACATTCCACATTGCTTCCCTATCAATTTTATCATACGCTTTCTCCAGATCCATAAACGCAACATACACCTCCTTACCTTTTGCTAAATATTTCTCGCATATCTGCCTTACTGTAAAAATCTGATTCATACAACCCCCTACCTCTTCTAAAACCACCCTGTATTTCTAAGATTGCATTCTCTGTTTTATCCTCGATCCTATTAATCATTACTCTACCATACAATTTTCCAACTATGCTAAACAAACTAATACCTCTTGAATTACAACACTCATGCACATCTCTCTTACCCTTATATAGTGGTACAATACATACACAAACCCAATATACTGGTACAATTGACAACACAAAACACATATTAAACAATCTCACCAATCATTCAAGTACAGTTACGCCCCCTTCCTTCAACATCTCAGCTCTCACACCATCCATACCAGACGCTTTTCCTACTCTCGTTTCATCTAGTGCTCTCCTCGCTTCATCTATTGTAATCTCTCTCTCATTCTCATCTCCCATCACTGGCACCTGAACACCTGCAACAGCAATTATATCTGCCTCCCTATTATCCTCAACATTCAGTAAACTTTCAAAATATTCCGCCCATCTTTTCCTTGCCTCCTCTCCTTTTAACAACCTTCCATTTCCATCTTTCACTGTCTCTTCAATTCTTGAGCCAGCCTTCCTTACTCTCTTCACTTCTTTCCAAAACTTCTTCATATTCTCTTCATATGAATGACCCAATCCCTGACCCCACCTCAGGTCAGCTGTCCTCTTTGCCTCACGTACCTTGCGCTTTACTTCCACATTTTTCTGTCTATATTTTTCATACTTCTCTACACTATTACTCTGCAGCCATTCTTCAAAAGCCCTCTTTTTCTCTTCCACTTTTACCTTCACTCCTTCATTCCACCATTCACTTCCCTTTCTCATGCTGGCTCCAACAACCTTCTTGCCACACACATCACTTGCAATCCCAACAAAATTTTCTTTTACTAACTTCCACTCCTCCTCTAAATTGCCAGTTTGTCTTACTTTCACTTCGTCATATGTCATTTTCAACCTTTCCTGATATTTACTTTTTACCCCCGGTTTTATTAGCTCTTCAACCCTCACTAGCTCCCTTTTACATCCACCTACTCTATTCCCCCACTCTTTTGCTACAACTAATTTTCCTTCCACCAAAAAATGATCAGACATACCGTTAGCCATACCCCTAAACACATGCACGTCTTTAAATCTTCCAAACATTCTTTTAGTTATCAACACATAATCCATTAATGCCCTTTCTACTACTCTTCCATTTGCCACTCTTACCCACGTATACTTATTTTTATCTTTCTTTTTGAAAAAGCTAGTACTTATCAACATCTCTTTCTCAACACATATCTACCAGTCTCTCACCACTCTCATTTTTGCCTGGTATGCCACACTTCCCAATGACACCTTCTACCTCTCCAGCGCCCACTCTAGCATTTAAATCACCCATTACAACTACTTAATTCCTTCTACCCAGTCCTTCTACACACCTAGTTAATTCATTCCAGAACTCATTCCGCTCATCTTCACTTTTCTCACTACTTGGCCAATACGCACTGACAAACACTCAACATTCCCTACCCAACTTAACCCTTACCCACATTAACCTAGATGATATCTCCTTCCATTCCACTACTTTACCTGTCATCCATTCACTCAGCAATAAAGCCAAACCCTCTCTCGCTCTTCCCCTTTCAATCCCAGACACTCTACCAGACATTTCACCAAACATCACTTCACCCTTTCCTTTTATCTTCGTCTCACACAAGGCCAATACATCCATCCTTCTATTCCTAAACATACTTCCAATTTCACATCTTTAACTCTCTATCGTACTACATCCACGCACATTCAAACACCCCAAAACTAGAGTGCGGGGAG
>NC_090733.1:81460126-81462932 GCF_036898095.1 Palaemon carinicauda | reverse complement strand
GTGTGATGTCACCGTGGTTGTTTAACTTGTATGTTGATGGAGTGGTGAGAGAGGTTAATGCTCGAGTGCTTGGACGAGGATTAAAACTGGTAGACGCGAATGACCATGAATGGGAGGTAAATCAGTTGTTGTTTGCGGATGATACTGTACTGGTTGTAGACACAGAAGAGAAGCTTGGCCGATTAGTGACAGAATTTGGAAGAGTGTGTGAGAGAAGGAAGTTGAGAGTTAATGTGGGTAAGAGTAAGGTTATGAGATGTACGAGAAGGGAAGGTGGTGCAAGGTTGAATGTCATGTTGAATGGAGAGTTACTTGAGGAGGTGGATCAGTTTAAGTACTTGGGGTGTGTTGTTGCAGCAAATGGTGGAGTGGAAGCATATGTACGTCAGAGAGTGAATGAAGGTTGCAAAGTGTTGGGGGCAGTTAAGGGAGTAGTAAAAAATAGAGGGTTGGGCATGAATGTAAAAAAGAGTTCTATATGAAAAAAGTGATTGTACCAACTGTGATGTATGGATCGGAGTTTTGGGGAATGAAAGTGACGGAGAGACAGAAATTGAATGTGTTTGAGATGAAGTGTCTAAGGAGTATGGCTGGTGTATCTCAAGTAGATAGGGTTAGGAACGAAGTGGTGAGAGTGAGAACGGGTGTAAGAAATGAGTTAGCAGCTAGAGTGGATATGAATGTGTTGAGGTGGTTTGGCCATGTTGAGAGAATGGAAAATGGCTGTCTGCTAAAGAAGGTGATGAATGCAAGAGTTGATGGGAGAAGTACAAGAGGAAGGCCAAGGTTTGAGTGGATGGATGGAGTGAAGAAGCTCTGGGTGATGGAGGATAGATGTGAGAGAGGCAAGAGAGCGTGCTAGAAATAAGAATGAATGGCGAGCAATTGTGACGCAGTTCCGGTAGGCCCTGCTGCTAACTCCGATGCATTAGATGACCGCGGAGGTAGCAGCAGTAGGGGATTCAGCATTATGAAGCTTCATCTGGGGTGGATAATGTGGGAGGGTGGGCTGTGGCACCCTAGCAGTACCAGCTGAACTCGGTTGAGTCCCTTGTTAGGCTGGAGGAACATAGAGAGTAGAGGTCCCATTTTTTTGTTTTGTTTCATTTGTTGATGTCGGCTACCCCCCAAAATTGGGGGAAGTGCCTTGGTCTATGTATGTATGTATATATACATATACATATTTATAAATATATAAATATATAAATAAATAAATAAATATATATATATATATATATATATATATATATATATATATATATATATATATATATATATATATATATATATATATATATATAATATATATATATATATATGTATATGTATATGTGTTCACATTATGGAATATGAAATACAAAGTTTGTCTATCCCCTTGTTACGGTATTTTCCCCACCTTATGGCATCAAATTCCAAAGTTCAAACCTGGCGGTCGGTGCACGAATGACTGTGCAAGTAACTCGCCTGACACCACGCTCATACGTTATTGCATACATCAATAAGATGCTGGTCTCCTATTGGTTCGCATTACGGCGTCACTAAGATGCTGATATACTATTGACCAAAATCACTCCCACAATGCCTGAGAGCTTTGTGCGAGTGCTTGTATTATTATATTTTTTTTGGTGACTTATAGTGCTTAATTCCAACTTTAATTCGTTAGCCATGGGTCCCAAGATTGCTAGTGATGTTAAAAGGAGAAGTAAGATGATTACTAATGAAACTAAGCTGGAGATAATAAAGAAATACGAAGAAGGCATGCGCATCGTTACCCTCGCTAGTGCATATGGACGTAACCAGTCAACAATTGGTACAATTATCAAGAACAAGGAAGCCATTAAAGCAAGTACGTCTTCTAGAGGTATGACTGTCTTTGCAAGTGGTAGGCTCAATCAACGACGAGATGGGGAGACTCCTTCTACTATGGATTAATGAGAAGGAAATCTCTGGTGATACACTCATGTAGTCGGTAATTTCACAAAAGGCGAGCTCCATCTTTGCCGTTCTAGTGGAAACTCAGAGAGACGGCGGAGATGAAGGAACGTCGCAGCAAGCCCCCCAAGAATTCAAGGCTTCTCATGGGTGGTTTGATCGCTTTAGGAAGAGGACTGGTATTCACTCAGACGTCAGGCATGGGGAGGCGGCCAGTTCTGACAAGAAAGCAGCAGGCGAATTCCTCATTAAGTTTGATGAATTAATTTCCAGAGAAGGCTACATTCCTCAGCAAGTGTTTAACTGTGATGAAACTAGCATTTTCTGGAAGAAAATGCTCTGTCATACATATATCAGAGCAAAAGAAAAGAAACTTCCCGACAATAAATCGATGAAGGACACACTTACCCTCGCATTTTGTGGAAATGCAAGTTGGGACTTAAAATTAAGTCCCTACTGGTTTACCACTTAGAGAATCCTCGTGCTTGAAGGCACAAAATATCACGTAGATTAGGCTCTCAGTATTTTGGAGGTCTAATGCTAAGGCCTGGGTCACGAGGACCCTATTTATTGAGTGGATGAACGTCTGCTTCGGTCCTGATGTCAAGAAATTTTTAGAAGAGAACAATCTTCCTGTGAAATATCTCCTGGTTCTGGACAATGCCCCGGCTCACCTTCCTGGCCCCAAGGCCAACATACATCCAGACTTCTCCTTCATCAAGGTTTTCTATCTGCCACAGAACACCACTCCTCTCCTCCAGCCTATGGACCAGTAAGAAGCTTTACACGAAGCATCTGTTCAGAAGATGCTTCGAAGTGTCCGAAAGCACTCAACTCACCCTCCGTGAATTTTGGAAGGGACATCGTTCAATGC
>NC_090733.1:81440126-81445126 GCF_036898095.1 Palaemon carinicauda | reverse complement strand
ACATTCGTGAACTATTCGTGAACTAGTCGTGAACTCATCGTGAACTATGCGTGAACTAGTCAAGAACAGTGCGGGAGCCTCCCAGTTCGTGCCCCAAAATGGCATGACTTGCCATGACAAAATCGTGGCCAAAATTCGTGCAAGTGTCAGCCTAACTTCAGTGTCCACATTGGCACGAACTGGCACGACGAGTTCACGCACACTTCACCCCAGTTTACGACTAGTTTGCGCACTGGTACGACTCCAGTCGTGCCAATGCATGCCACAGAATTGTGCAAGTGTCAACCTAGCATTACACTTACTCAGATTTGAATCTTATTTAACTTGTATCAGTAGGTGTTTGAATATCTTATGAGTTACAATAAATTTGTCAACAGTTAGTGGACTTTGGAAGCATGTTTATTTTTTTCTTTAACAAAAATGTTTCAAATTTTCATGCACATTGAGAAAAAAACTGAATTTTATACTTCATTTTCCAAATAACCTGAAATTTATATGATAAGATATCTTTATTCTAAATGTTTGTAAACCTAGTATACTATGATTAATAGAATTTCTAATTTTTCATCAATACCAAAAAGTTAGATATTTGTCAAGAAAATCAATATTCGATCATGGTCCACTAAAGAGATAATGAAGTGGCACCGATAGAATAGTTTACCTGATTATAGCTACGGTATTATATTTCTTTTTTCTGCAAACATTTCTTACAAGAATCTCACAATTTCGGTAATATATGCAATAATAACTGTTTTAGGTTTGAATCAATGTTCTCTAGTTATAATAGTGATATTTATTGGCTTTATTTCAAGATACTATGATCAGAGACGTTTGAGTGAGTCTTTATATTCTGAAAATAGTCTCGTCGATAAAAAAAGAATAACTCATACTGCATTAAGTTGTGTACTGAACTTATTTTGTATATTAGCAATGAATATTGTTCATATCGTGAATTCCATGTCGTTCAATGTTGAATCTAAATAACAGGGTCATGGAGGCCTATTTGAAAAGTCCCTGCTTGGGCGTAGAGGTGGCTTGGGCACTGATATTATGTTGTTAGTGTCTAGAACAATCCCTTCTAGGGCATTGTTACTAGCTCTTGCCTCTGTCCTTCATGAAGGCCCTTTAGAGCATTTAAACTATATTACTCTGAGGTGGACGTTATCTTAAATTGATATTAACTATTACCGAAACGATTTGATCTGTTCAGTAAAAAATCATTTTATAGTTATATATTATTCTTAGATAAGTATTTCTCACTATACTATCAGATCATCTTTAAAGATTAAATTGTAAATAGTTTTAAATATTACTATCTCGATATATAAAACTAAAAGATAGTACGGCTCTTTGACGTTCAAAAACCTTCCATAACGACGCTCAAATTACAAATCTAATTAAAATACAGCGTCCAGCAAGAGGCTTTTTCTTGTCATTTTTGAGGACATTGACAGTAATTAGAATTTTCTATGACAATGAATTGTCTCTCCTTCAGAGAAAGACTGCAAAAGATTTTTTTATTATTCAAAGAAAATCCATATTGCCCATATTTTTCTTTCTTTTTTTTTCAAACAAGATGTAGTTTCGTCGATTTTCTATCTGACCTAAAACAAAATACCTTGGACCTCAACGTAAAGTAGAAGAGAGATAGTTTTGCAAATTAGGTAACACGATAATTATCCAAATGAAGTTATACATACATGCATATATATATATATATATATATATATATATATATATATATATATATATATATATATATATATATATATATATATGTATATAAATGTATGTATATATATATATATATATATATATATATATATATATATATATATATATATATATATTTATATATATATGTAAATAAATGTATGTATATATATGTATGTATATATATGTGTATATATATATATATATATATATATATATATATATATAGATATATATATATATATATATATATATATATATACATATATATATATATATATATATATATATATATATATATATATATATATATATATATATATATATATATATATATATATACACACACATATATACCTATAAATATACATATAAATATATATATATATATATATATATATATATATATATATATATATATATATATATATATATATATATATATATATATATATATACATACAAATATATATATATATATATATATATATATATATATATATATATATATATATATATACATTTATTTATCTATTTATTTATTTATATGTATATCCGTTTAGTTAATTAAGAGGATCAAAATTACCAGCCTAATGAAATCTTCACTTGAGATTGTTATTGCGAATAAAATATGAAGAATCACTAGGTTGTCAACGTAAACTGATATTGGCAATACAGGTAATGATTTATTTATTTGCCTTTGTTAGTCAAAGTCATTTCATTACTCCTATGGAATGTCTGCCCGTGTATATGAACTTGATGTTTACTATTCCCAATGGGCTTATTATACCCTTTTGTAGTCAATGTGAAATGACAAAAATGGGACAAAGCCTTCGGAGATGCCATGACACGAGTAAAAATACGAGGTGTTGCATATCCAGTTGAGACTGAGGTATTATCTAAAAGATTTCACTCCACAAGAATTCACATGAATCACTCAAAATTAACTTTATGTACCATGAGAATTTTCGATGATATAGGAATGCAATAACTCCAAAAATCCTTAGTATTTGGAATAATTGCCCATCTAAGTGATACAGGTATCGTTGGAAATACAATTTATATTAATGGTGGAGGATTTCGGATTCATCGAGTTGTTTGGCTAAAGGGAGAGCTATTCTTGGCAATTCTAAATAGATTTATTGAGTCTGTAAAAAATGCTACAAAGGAAATGTTATTGTTGTATTTAATGGATATGTAGAAAATTCAACAGGAGAAACTACAAAATGTGCTGAGTGTGCTCGTCGAATGATTAATGTACCAGTCACTATGTTTTATGAAATAATGCTAGTAACAATAGGCTGAGGTAAATTTCTATGAAATGAAAGATATAAGTAATAGCTTATCATAATCCTCATCACTAGATTGAGCATTTAGTGTTTTAATGTAAAGCAGGCAAGTGCAGATGCAGACACACTGATTGTTATTAGTACTATTGATGAGTCTAGCAAAGCTAAATCAGCAACAATGACAGGCGACGATGTAAACCTATCAATTATCCTTACGGCGTTGGAATGTCCTGCAATTATATATATATATATATATATATATATATATATATATATATATATATATATATATATATATATATATATATATATATATATATGCATCTTAAAACCAGGCCAATGAATTACAGAAAGTAAGCTGTACATGCTATTCTCAATGAAATCTAGATTTTCAGTCCTCAAGCACAACATTATCTAAAATGCATTAAATGGTGGGATACTTCTGTCTTTCTCAGGCAAGGAGAACTGAAGTTTGAAACTCCTTGGAAAAGTATGAGAAAATACAAAATCTTGTTTTCATAATCAAAGAACCATCAGTTGAACCTACAAAGACAGCTGAAATAGGAAAGTCTTCAATTTTTCAGTGATAACAGACTAACAAATTTGAATCCCCTTAAGATTAATGATATCGGTGTTTTGTCCAACCAATGGAAAAAAATATCATTCCAGGATAGAATGTGTTCCTCTCACCGTTTAATCTGTCCTATTCTCTAAATGTAATTGTGGACGCCCTGTCTACTTAGACAGTCCTGAATACGGAACATAGCTTAGATCAGAGTTCTTTTCAGACTCTAAAGATGGTTCTAAATGTCCAGATAGCCATTTCTCTTGGCTAGTCCGGCACAAACAGACGCAGTTGCTCGATTTTTTTTTCTTATGTACGTATCACCAAGTTCAGAAGCGAAAAATGACTTGCCACCAAAACAATGGGTTTAGGAATTGATTACAAAAGGACTGGTAGCAATCACTATAAATAAAGACCCTGCTCCTACATCCTGTTAACATTGTATCATACAAATACGTAAAAAATTCTATGACTATAACCTATGTTTGTAGAAAAGCAGGTTGAGAATGTTTTGCTTATTGTGTTTCTTGCAATGGGTTATCAGGTTCAAATGCTGACATCATTACTGATGAAAATGGCTATAATGATCCAATTGAAGCCACATTAGAAAACTTCCGAATGCCAGAGGGTAAAACAGCTCATAGAGTAGAATAATCTGAAGAGAAAATAATAATAATTCACTTCCTAGCTGCCAGCTTAAAATAATTCCACAATATAACAAGACTATATTTCATGATCTTCCTATAAAGACCAAAATAGGTTGTCATGTAATAGGCAGCGAGAAAGCTAACACTCTAATGAAAGCCAAAACATTAAATTATGCTGCAAGAATTGGTATAGTAATAACTACAACTAATCATTTCCAGTTTCAGGTGGATGATATGGTGGAAGGGTGGTAAATCTACCAATGAGCATTCACTATCTATTTAAAGCCAGAATAAATGAAGAAAAACGCCCTTGAAAAACAATTTTCGAAACTATAAGTAAACGGGGAATGTTAAAAACTTGCTATGAACATTTCAATAACTGACACCAAAAATGTTCAACATATAACACAAAGGAATAGGAGATATTTTTTAAAGGGTATTTGATGTAAATTATTTTATTCAACAGCATCTTTCTTTCTAAAGTGAGTCTGAAGACCAATTTTTGCAAAATAAAAATGTTTTTCAGCTATTTCTCAACATTGTGTGATTGGGGCTGCAAAATTAAGGTTATGAATTATCCATTTCTGAAAACAATAATGATTATTGCAGATTTAACCCCCTATCTGCTGGTATATACAGAAAAAAGCTGTTCCAAAAAATATTTCTAAGCCATTAACATAAATATATTCATGAAAAACTATTCGCTCACATCTAAAGATATCTACAGTCTGTTGTTTATGCATCGAAATCGCAATCTATAATCAATTATTACGCTAATTTGGTTTT
>NC_090733.1:81370126-81380126 GCF_036898095.1 Palaemon carinicauda | reverse complement strand
AACATTTTCTTAACCAGTGATGGTACCCATATTTATTTCTTTTCTTTCAACCTCTAACTGTGCTGGATACTTTTCTTATCAAAATGATTGTTTTATCTTTCTCTGTCTTAAATAGATATCTTCAACCCTTTATATTTCGTTTGAACCTCTGAAAATTAACATCCGATATTTCACAGCAAGAAATAACAGAATTGCAGACTTTCCACGTCCTTCTTGAACCAGCATATGTGATTAACAAACACAAATCATATCCAATTGGCCCCGTTATATCTAGAGATGCGTGCAGCTCCATTGTATATCATGAGTGTATTGATCACCCTCACTATTCACTTGAACGACATGGAGTTTGATTTTCTCTAGAGTAAGGATAATTCTGTCTTTGGAAGGCTCAAGACCTCCTCAAACCTGATTTCTTATTACGCTGGTCGTATGATCGTGACAGTTTGAAAATGAAAGGTAATCACCTTATTTTGACATGCAACAGCAACTTCTTTTTTATCATTTAATTTTTTTATTTGGTATATATTTTTATTACCTTAACCGTGATACTGAATATTTTGATGTGTAACACCAACTTTCATTTCGTTCATTTATTTGGCATAATATTTCTACTACTTCAAGAGTTATACTGAATTGTAGTTAATACCTCATACAACAAACTTTTTTTTTCTGGGGAGTAAAAAAGAGAAGTTGAATTTTCAATAAATTTAGTTGAAAATAATCATGAAGTGTGAAGATGATGAGGATTTTCAGAGTTTAAAATAATAAAACTATCATATACGTTAACCATTTAGCCATTAGTCATCTTTTTGGTCTTCGTTGAATGAGACGGTAAATCAACGTCATCTAATGAGATTTAGATAAAATATAATACTTTAATATTAAACAGTTATTTTATGTTGACATAAATAGGTAATAGGTATGTTCCAAATTTGCACCCACAATTCGTTGCCCCGACCTACATTATTCAACTAAACTTAGGGCAAATGAGGCCTCATAAGATATGAGAGTCGATCCTGATTCCCTCATTTTAAGAGCAGAACGTGCTACGTGATTACTGGAAAGAGATATGGAGGGGGGTTGGGGGTGGGGGTTGTTGACAGTGGGATTCATGAGTCCTGACTCATGATACTCTGAGGAAGTGCATCCTGTCACACCCGAGCTGCACTGCAAGCAACCAAACAGCTAGTGTGAGGAGATATGGCTACGCAGAAAGCGTATGAAAGGTGCCTGAAATTTCTCCGTCCAACTGCACTTTTTTTGGAGCTATAGCATAACGGCACGATAGAAATGGGCTCCAAAAGTTCAAGTTAGACAGTTTGTTCTAAAGATTAGTAGAAAAATCAATACACTGTATATTCTTATCCATATATAAAAACTGAGAAACTATAAAGAACCATTTCCAACATTCAAAACACCAAAACCAATAATAAATACCGAAACTTGCAGTTAACCGATTATATCAATTAAACTGGCTAAAACCCAATAGCTTTACATTAACATTTTCTCCGAAACACTACCAGCAAAATTTGACTGACGCGGAAGATAGAAATGATTAAGTCATAATTTAATTGATCATGGAACATAAAATGGATCTGCAATCGGTAAGTGGGTCATTGCGTTTTCATCAAAGGTACCGATCTATTACACCATGAAACAATAGCAGTCTTTTCTCCTTTAACAATCAATCTTTATGTATCATGTAACATGTGGGACCAGCTTTGGAAAATTGCAGTTATTAGAGACAGTTTATAATATGGCAATTCTCTCCTGGGCTATCTTTTACCCTTTATAACCGCTATAAATAATGACACTCATGAAAATTGTAGGAATACCCTCCTACATGTGTTTTCCTTTTAATATATTATTCTAAAAATACACATACAATAACCACCCCACACACACACACACACATATATATATATATATATATATATATATATATATATATATATATATATATATATATACATATATATATATATATATATATATATATATATATATATATATATATATATATATATATATATATATATATATATATATAGATAGATAGATAGATAGATAGATAGATATATATGTTTATATATATACACATATATATATATATATATATATATATATATATATATATATATAAATATATATATATACATATAGATATGTTTATTTATATATATATATAAATATATATATATATATATATATATATATATATATATATATATATATATATATATATATATATATATATATATATGTATATGTATGTTGGTATGTATGTTTAGATAAATGTATATGTATGTTGGTATGTATGTTAATATATATATATATATATATATATATATATATATATATATATATATATATATATATATATATATATATATATATTTATATATATATATAAATATATGTATATATATATATATATATATATATATATATATATATATATATATATATATAGATAAATAGATAGATAGACGGATATATATATATATATATATATATATATATATATAGATAGAGATATAGATAAATAGATAGATATATAGATGAATAGATAGATAGATAGATATAGATATAGATATTAGAATAGGTGTATGATGATATATGACCTTATTCATGTATATAGATGTGTGTTCTACATCAAGGTAAATGAACTCTTCCATCATGAGAATTCCACAAAAACCTATATCTCAGTATGTTATTGTACATGATAGTATTTTGGTAGCGAAGGGAGTTTGGTTGCCTTTGGGCGCTCGAGTTGACAAGTCCCTCACCTGAGAGGGTAGTTTTTTACGGTGTACTTACGAACAAACCTTTTGTAATAAATGAAAAAAATACATATACAGGCGTGTACATGGATCATATATATATATATATATATATATATATATATATATATATATATATATATATATATATATATATATATATATATATATATATATATATATATATATATATAACGGATTTTGAGCGAAGCGAAAAATCTATTGTTGGGTGAGATGGCCATGTCATCCTGATGGAAGTTCCTATAGGGTAGCTTCCTAGGGTATATTACAACTACGGCGATATTCCCAGAAAATTTACCTTAAGGTACCAGAATTCTAACTCCTGGAGCGAGTATCCCTCGTGAAAGGGATATCGCGACATATCAGAGGACGTATTCTTGACACGCCACATGGCAATCTACATCCTGGACAGAGATTTCGTCTCGTAGGAGGTGATTGGCGAGATACGAATTCGGGAAAGAAAAAGGGGAGCCGCTCCCAAGGCTTCCCTATCCTCCGATTCGTATGCGTGCCTGGCGCCAATCCTGGCGCCATCTGTATTCCTTGTAGTGTACACGAGGTGCTACAGATACTGTATGTAGGGAGGGGTCCTACAGCCCTTTCTTAGAAAGGCAAGGGCGGGTCCATCTGGACGACATGGCCATCTCACCCAAAAATAGATTTTTCGCTTCGCTCAAAATCCGTTTTTTGGGCTCAAGCCATGTCGTCCTGATGGAAGTGTACCAGAGCATTACTGTATCTGTGGATTCTCAGAACGTGTCGTACTCCCCGGAGGTAATTTTTTCCCGGTCGACTAGACCTAGAGACCTAAGATGTTACCGTTATACATCTTTTCAACTAACTATAAACTATGTTAGAGCTTCCTGCCCCCTACAGGGAAGAGTCCTACTAGACTCTGGAAAAGTCTCGAAGAGTACATATACCTATGTATGAATACCAGGCAAGCTAATATAGTGGTCTCGCCCTATATTAAGTAAAGCATAGTTTGTATAGAACCACTGCGTCAATATATATTGACCAGTAATCCGCACAATACTTGTATTGGACAAAGGTTTATATCCACATAGGAAGAAACTAATAAAACCGCCCTCGTCCCTTTATGGGACGGAGTCCTCCCATTAGGGGACTACATAAACCAATGCAACATAGCTTGCATAACAGAACAATTCTACCAGAATTATCCCAGATAAGATACATAGAATTAAATGCTCAATTATACCAATAAATTGACACAGGTGAAAGAGACGCAAGGTTCTCAAGAACAAGTTTATTGACAGACAATAAATAGACAGGTTAACAACAAATATATATATATATATATATATATATATATATATATATATATATATATATATATATATATATATATGTATATATATATATATATATATATATATATATATATATATATATATATATATATATATATATATATATATATATATATATATATATATATAAAAGAGGATAACCCAAAACTTTAAGCATAAGTATGATAGTAAACAGAACTTGTTTATCTGAAAGAAAAACCATTAAACGCCACTTTTTTAAGATACCGAGGTATCAAGTCATAAAAATCTGTATTACAAATCAATCACATTAGCGTTAGAAACGCTCGGCACACATGTCTGTACTTATGCTAGGTTCACCTTTGAAAAAGGAACAGTCTATGTAGGCATTCGGTGCCCTCATTTAGTTTGTAGTACAGTATGTACCTACACACTCACCCTGGACTTAATCGTCCCAATTAAGACCACTGTTCCTCGCAGAGTTAAACAGTAGGGTTAACTACACGACCCACTGCTACCACAGATCTCTTTAGTTCCTCTACTTGCTTCGCATAGTGGCGAAAGAACACTCTGGAAGACTTCCAGCCCGTGTATGAACGGAGATGTTCAAAATCCATACAATTAAAGAAATTTAGGGATGAGGCAACTTTCCTCGGATCGTGACCTGCGGGTGTACTGTCAGGATCCGCTCTGCGAATAAAATATGTGATTCTCGCTCTGAGTTGATTCAGAGATAAATTTGAGCCTGATGTTTCTCCCCTGAATAGTTGACCACCCTTGAAGTCTGAAGTTCTACGAAGATAGACCTTTAGGCATTCTACTGGACATAGAGATGCATCTTCTTTCAGAGGGCAGATTCTCCAGGGACCCCACCTGTTGGTGGGTAACTCATTCTTGGCGAGAAACGTAGGATCCGGAAACAGGTTCAGCTCACCCCCATCCAGGAACTGAACACGACTTGCCTCTCTCGAGAGGGCTACGATCTCACTAACCCTGGCCCCGGACGCGAGTGCAAATAGGAAAATAACTTTTTGCGTCAAATCCTTTAACGTACATTCTTCATTGCTCAACAGGGAGGCGAAATGAAAAACTTTGTCTAAAGACCATGAGATGGGCTTTGGAGGTGCTGAAGGTCTGAGCCTAGCGCAGGCTTTCGGAACTTTATTAAAGATCTCGTTATCTAGGTCGATCTGGAAGGCAAATAAAATGGGTCTCATCAAAGCAGATTTACACACTAAAATCGTGTTAGCTGCCAACCCTTGGCCATGGAGGTGGATGAAGAAAGATAAGCAGAAGTCTGTTGAGATCTCCTGCGGATTCTTTGCCTTTACAAAGGCCACCCATTTTCTCCAAGATGACTCATATTGCCTTCTAGTCGATTTGCACTTATATTCCTCTAGGAAGTCTATGCTGGCTTTCGAAATCCCGAAACGCTTTCTCACCGCAAGGGCGAGAAAATCATGAGCTGCAGGGTCCGGGTTTTCTGTAATGAAGCGCAGACAGTCGACTTCTGGACTCGCTGGGTCAGAACTGGATGTGGTAGCGGCACAAACTTCATCTGTAGTTCCAACGCCAAGGGGACCACATACTGTTCGGCCACTTGTGGGCCACTATTGCCGCTACCCCCTTGAAGGATCTCAGTTTGTTGAGGACCCTCAACAGAAGGTTGTGAGGAGGGAACAGATAAATCCTGGACCATCTGTTCCAGTCGAGGGACATCGTGTCCACTGCTTCCGCTAAGGGGTCCTCGTATGGGGACACGTACAGGGGCAACTTCTTGTTGTCTTTCGTCGCAAAGAGGTCTATCTGCAGTTCTGGGACTTGATTCAGAATGAAGGAGAATTATCCTGCGTCTAAGGACCATTCCGACTCTATCGGTGTGAACCTGGATAGAGCATCCACTGTCACATTGCGGACTCCTTGAAGGTGAACTGCCGACAGGTACCACTTCTTCTTTTCCGCCAATCGGAAAATGGCTAACATCACCTGGTTGAGAGGTGGTGACCTCGACCCTTGTCGATTAAAGCATCTCACAACCACCTCGCTGTCCATCACCAATCTTATGTGGATCGAGTGACGCGGGGAGACTTTCTTTAAGGTAAGGAGCACTGCCATAGCTTCTAGAAAGTTTATATGAAAGGTCCTGAATAGCTTGGACCAAGTCCCCTGGACTTTTTTCCGATGAGAGTGACCTCCCCATCCCTCCTTTGAGGCGTCTGAGTGAATCGTCATCGACGGGGGAGGTGGCTGAAGAAGAACCGACTTCTTTAGATGTCTGGCTTGGGACCAAGGCCTGAGAAGAGTACGTAGCCGAGGCGGCACTGGTCTTCTCAGATCTCTTCGCGCGTTTGATGCATAACTTCTCCAAACTCCGGTTGCATCCTTTAGCTGTGCTCTTAGCACTGGGTCTGTCACTGAAGCAAACTGGAGAGAGCCTAGTACCCTCTCCTGTTCGCGTCTTGATATCCTTTCGGAATCTAGAAGTCTCTTGACAGAGCCCGCTATCTCCTTCCTTTTCTTCGTCGCGATGGAGAAACTGTGACAAAAGGTCCCAGTGGATTCCCAGCCACTGGAACTTTTGGGATGGAGAAAGTCGAGACTTTTTTCTGTTGATCTTGAAGTCTAGGTACTCTAGGAACTGGATCACCTGACTGGAAGCTTGCAAGCATTCGGTCTCGGATGCTGCCCACACCAGCCAGTCGTCCAGGTAGGCTACTACCTGAATTCCCTTTAGGCGTAATTGTTTGAGAGCTGCGCTCGCAAGCTTCGTGAAAATCCTTGGGGCTATGTTTAGCCCGAATGGCATGGCTCTGAAGGCGTATAGTCTCCGTTGTAGCCTGAACCCTAGGTAGGGGGAGAGTCGACGGCTGATTGGAATGTGCCAATAGGCGTCTGACAAGTCTATAGAGACTGAGTATGCCCTCTTGGGCAGTAAGGTCCTTATGTGTTGCAGTGTTAGCATCTTGAATTTGCAATTCACTATGAACTTGTTGAGTGGCGACAAGTCCAGAATGACTCTGAGCTTTTCCGAGTCTTTCTTGGGAACACAAAACAGCCTCCCTTGGAATTTGATGGACTTCACCTTTCGGATCACCTTTTTCTCCAACAGTTCTTGAACGTACTCCTCCAGAACGGGGGTGGAGTGTTGGAAAAACCGAAGGCACGGGGGTGGAGTGCTGTACCAGCTCCAGCCCAGTCCATTCTTGAGTAGGCTTTGGGCCCAGGGATCGAAGGTCCAGCGATCCCAAAATTTCATCAGTCTCCCTCCTACCGGTATCGTTTCACTTGGACTGCCGTCCTGAGGTCTTGCCTCCCTGACCACGACCACCTCTGAATCCCCTTCCCCTTGAGGGGCGCCTAGACGAGCCTCTGGCTGCTCCTCTAGGTTTTGCACGAAAGGAAGAAGACTGTCCTTCGAACGTTGGGGTGAATGCGGTGGACTGACCTGGCACAGCCTGGGGTACCCACTGAAAAGTGGTCGGGGTTTGTGCCACCATCTGGGGCACTGGAGGCAATGGCAATTGCAGTTGCTGTTGCTGTTTAAAAGGCTTGGCTGGCCGAGACGGTAGCCTAGTCCTCATATTCTTCCTCTTTGGTTGAGGACCCTCATCCGGGAAAGACTTTCTTTTGATAGCCAGGCCCCACTTCTGGAGAAGGTTTCTATTCTCCACGGCGGCCTTATCAACAACTTCTTTGACCACATCGGTAGGGAAAAGGTCTTTTCCCGAAATGTTGGAGGAGATTAACTTCCTTGGCTCGTGTCTCACCGTAGCCCCGGTGAACACGAACTCCCTGCAAGCTCTCCTTGCCTTGACGAAGCTATAAAGGCCCTTCGTCACTGTGGCTAGGTGAGACTTAGCCACCACCATGAACATTTCATGGACCTTGGGGTCACTTGCCATCGTCTCAAGAGTAGTCTGATGAGACATTGAGGCAGCCAGTCTTTCTTTTGTCTCGAACTCTCTTCGTAAAAGAGAGTCGGACAGCTTGGGGAGGTCCTCGCCGAATTGCCGTCCGGCAATATCAGCCTCCAACTTTCCCACTGAGAACGTCAGATGGACATCCTTCCAGTCTTTGTGGTCCATAGGCAGGGCCAGCGACAAGGGTTTACACTCCTCCAGGGAGGGGCAAGGCTTGCCGGCCTCGACTGCCTTTAGGACAGCCGCAAACCCTTTCTGTAAAAAGGGGAAGGCTCTAGCAGGAGAGGACACAAAAGAAGGGAGCTTCTTGCTCAATGCAGCTACCTTCGAGTTAGAGAAGCCCCTCTCTTTCATCGAGGATGAAAGTAGGGCTTGAGCCTTAGCGTGGTCCATAATTATGACCTCCTTCGGCTCTGTCTCCTCCCTTGAAGCTGGTTCTTTTCTCAGCCGGACATAGCAGTCCGGATATGATGCCTTGCTGGGCCAGAATTCCACCTCCTCTAGGGGAACTGAACCCAGCTTATCCGAGATGACGATCTTTCCAGTCGTCATCGGCATGTGCTCAGCATACCTCCATGGGTTAGCATCGGAGCATAAGGGAAGGACTTTCACATTGAGCCTTTTCCGGGGCCCATGTGATTCTGCCAGGGACTGCATACGCAGTTCCATAGCAGCCGCCTTCTCCTGATTCTCCTTCTGCATTTGTTGGATCATTCCAAAAATCGAAGAGAGGGCCTGTCCCAGTTCTACTGGGAGACCGGCCGATGTTGAGGGAATATGCTCCGGAATCTGAACCGGAGTAGCCGACACCTCGTCGACCTCATCCTCTACGACATCCGGGGTTTGAACTTCATCCTGACCTTCTGCCAGGAGGTCTTGTTTCAAACGCTCGTCCAGGTCAGACATCCTGTCATCTAACTGGATGTCTTGCATCGCGACTGCGACTTCCACGTCCACCTGGACTTGATCTTGGGGGATCTCCTCTTGAGGCTGGGGAATCACTGCATCAGCTGATGCCTTGGGAAAAAGATACGCCCTCATCTTCTCACTTGGAAGATAAGGGCCAGAGGTGTTCTTTTGGAAGCCCCTTACCCAGGTACGAAGCTTCTCCCTTGCTATATCCCTTGATTCCGCCGTTCTAGGGGAATCAAAAGCCTCAGTAATCAGGTTAGTGCATACAGTACATACCTGAGGGTCCCAATACTGGAGATCATCCTTGGAGACAGCGCATGCTGCGTGTCTCCTACAACACTCATGTCCGCAGAGGTTCTTGCTGCGGACGTTGCAGAAAACATTTCCGCACTTCGGAGGGTCCTCCTGTAAAGAGAAGAAATTTCCATGAGTATCAAGTGAACTATGTATCACTGGATATGCATAGTATAGCATAACAATTCATAAAGGAAAGACACACACTTGTGTTTCCCTCACAACCCATTGTTGCAGCCTTCCAGATAATAAAATCAAAATGGTTAATCTCTTCTAGAGTAACCAATGCAAGGTTTCCAGAGGAAACAGGTGGAGCTCACACCTAAGCAATGATTTTAAAATCCTGGATAATAGACAGGAAAGAACTCACTTTCCTATCTGTAGGGCAACAGCAAAGGGATGTGCGAGAAAACACAATAGTGTTAGAAGACACAGTGCTGTACCAAAACCATTACCATAGTTTTCTTCTTACTGTATATGTTATACTGAAGAATACTAGTACAGTATAGGGGGATGCGTGCCGGCCTGCCTTTGCCGGCCGGCACACACCATAACTAGCTTTAAAGTATACTACTTAACAGCTATAAGGCGGCAGCACTCTGGTTCAAATGCATGTGCCGGTCGGCAGCAACTGCCGGCCGGTAACAGCCAATGTTGGCCGGCAATGGCTGCCGGCCAGCAACTACACAAGGTAGTACCCAGCTGCCGGCCACACTCTTGGTGACCGGCAGACAAGGGCTGACATAAGCCGGCCGGCAAAGGTACAAGACCGATGCCAGCC
>NC_090733.1:81347894-81352894 GCF_036898095.1 Palaemon carinicauda | reverse complement strand
GGGGGGGGGGGGGGGGGGGGGGGGCAGTGGCGTGGGGGATTTCACTTGTTTCACAGCTAATGGTAAAAGCTGTATTGACTATTTTATTGTTTCTCCTAAACTTATGAGTAGCATTACGGATTTTAATGTTGAGCAATATGACAGGTGTCTGTCCGATACTCACTCGGCCCTCTCTATTGTATTACAGTTGGAAGACACTTGTAATATGAGACCACCGGAAATACAGAAGGAGGAAAATTTAGATTTAGATAGTAAGGAATCCCATGATATGAATAATTCTGAATATGAAGAACTTGAAACAAAATGGACAAATGACATAAAAAATGAGTATATGGAAGCATTCAGTAGTAGAGATATTAACTTATTAGACCAGAAATTAGATTCACTGAACCCTTTGAATGTAACCCAGAATATTATGGATGATATTGTAAAAGATTTAGGAAAATTATATATTGACCCTGCTAAACACATTGGCATTTGTAAAAAAGTTTATCAAAATAAACCTAAAACTAGGGATTGCAAAAAGGTTAGCAAACCAAGGTTTGACAAAGACTGTTCTAGTAAAAGAACTGAATATATGAAAGTAAAAAACAGGCTTAAGAAAATCAAAACAAATGAAGCTAAAAACGAACTGAAAGCTAGAGCTAAAACATAAAAGATAATAATTAATAAAGCTAAGAAATCTTTCAGAAAAAAAATTCATAAAAATGTTAGAAATCTGAGAAAAAGTAGTAGTAAGGATTATTGGGATTTGTTAAAGAATACTAATAAGAATGAGCTGATTTGTAAAATTGCACTTAAAACATTTCGAGATTATTCTGCTAAACTCAGTCGAGGTAATGTTGAACCTGATGAGAGTGAACACCCTGATAATTTCGACCCAAGCATTATTAACCAGTTAGTTAACGAAGAACCAAATAGAGATTTTACAGTAGATGAGATACAAATTCAAATAAGAAAACTTAGGAGTAGAAAAGCATGTGGTAGTGATAATATTATAAATGAGTTCCTTAAAAACTGCCCTCATGATATGCTAAATGTGATATGCATAATTTTCAACTTTGTGTTGATCTCCTCAGTTGTTCCATATTATTGGTGTATAGGGATAATAAAACCCATATCTAAGAAAAAGGGATCCCCTGACGACCCAGATAACTATAGGGGTATCACACTACTGAGCTGTGTAGCGAAGCTTTTTACCGCTTGGGTCAATAAAAGGTTGACTGATTATATTGACAGCACTGGTCAACTTGGTGAGGAGCAGGCTGGTTTCAGGGAGGGATATAGTACTCTAGATCATATTTTTGTATTGCATTCACTTGTTAATTTCTATCTCCATCGAAAAAAGAGAATATACTGTTTGTTCGTTGATTACAGAAAAGCATTCGATTTGGTTGACAGGTCGTCCTTGTGGGGAAAAGTAATCTCATATGGCATTAACGGTAATATTATGGCTGTCATGTATAATATGTATAATAATGCAAAATCATGTGTAAAGCAGAATCACAAAATTTCTAACTTTTTCGAATGTAACATAGGTGTAAGACAAGGTGAGAATTTTTCCCAATTACTTTTTGCCATCTACCTAAATGATTTTGAGTCTTCTTTTAGCAGGGGGTATAATGGGATGGATATGTGTTCAAGGGAAATAAATGAAAAATTAAGTAGTATTGATATAGAAATGTTTTTGCGTATTTATGTTTTACTTTATGCTGATGATACTATTGTAATGGATGAATCCCCAAAGGAATTACAAAATGCCTTAAACAAAGTAAAAGAATATTGTGATACTTGGAAACTTCAAATTAATGTTTCAAAAACTAAAGTAGTTGTATTTTCTAGAGGAAAAGTTAGAAATGTCCCGAATTTTAAATGTGGTGAGGAGAGCATCGAAATTGTAGATGATTATATTTACCTTGGTACTACGTTTATATAATGGTAAAATGGATAAACTATTAAGAAACAAGTCATTCAAGCACGTAGAGCATTATTTAGTATGTTAATTAAATGTAAAAAACTTGAATTACCCATTGATATCAACTGTGATCTATTCGATGCTCTAGCTGTACCAATTTTGACTCACGGTTGTGAAATATGGCGTTACCACAAACTAGATCATGTTGAAACATTTCACAAGAAGTTCATGAAAAATCAGCTCTGTGTGAACAAACGAACAGCAAACTGCATGGTATATGGGGATCTTGGCAGATTCAAAATTGAAATATTTATTTGCAAACGGATGATTGGATTTTGGTTGAGAATTGTAAAATCAAAGGCGTCTAAATTGTCAAATGTTTTTTATCGTTTTCTTAGAATTCTTTACGAGTCGAATGAGTATAAGCCTAGTTGGATCCATAAAATTAAAACTATCCTTGATTCATGTGGTATGTCAAATATATGGGAACATCCAGAAAATTTCAATCACACGTGGATAATAAATAGCCTAGAAATGAAACTCAAAGATATAGAGAGACAACAGTGGCATACAGAAGTAGAGAGAAATATATTGTGTAGTAATTATAAACTTTTTAAGACAGAATTTGGCCAAGAAAATTATATTATAAATTTAGATATGCCAGAGAGAATTGCCCTCAGTAAATATAGGTGTGGTACCCACAAACTTCCAGTAGCAACTGAAAGATATTCTATGCAGGAGAATCAGCACCTTTGCACACTATGCAACGGCATTAAAATTGGGGATGAATATCATTATGTTTTAGTTTGTCTTGTGATTAGAGAAATAAGAGAGATATACCTAAAGCCCTACTATTGTAGAAGACCTATTACTTTTAAATTCAATATGCTCCTCAATACAAGTAGTGCTAGAGAACTGAAAAGACTTGCAAAGTTTGTTAACCTTATAATGTCTTTATTTTAGATTTAATACTTTCTAGGATGTTCATTATTCTGGTATTATTTTTCAATGTATGTACTTTCTTTTGTCAGAATACCTTTTATGCTTTAATTATGTACTTGATAAATATATGTGTACATAAATATAGTTGTAATCTATTGGTATCTTCTTTTTGTAGTTTTTGTGTAAAATATATATATTAGTGTAATTTGTAATTCTCATACTCCGGAAGGGGTCGATAGAATAAAATTTGCCTTTGCCTTTGCCTTGCCTTTGCCTCTCTCTCTCTCTCTCTCTCTCTCTCTCTCTCTCTCTCTCTCTCTCTCTCTCTCTCTCTCTCTCTCTCTCTCTCGCTATATATATATATATATATATATATATATATATATATATATATATATATATATATATATATATATATATATATATATATATATATATCATGATCAATGACATTGATTTAATGCCTTTAAGATTCATACTGAATATATAAATACAGTCAATTTTAAAGAAATCCTATATGAGTTTGGCTAAGATTGTTGAGTTAATATTCATCGTTTGCTTGGTAACCTTTGTTTATGAATAAAACCAATAATATGTAGAAATGTAACGTATTATTACTCAAAAGTTATAATAAACAGATTTGTAATAGGTCGTTCTTGAACTGTCATTTGAATCGTTAAGGTAATTAAAAGAGCAAACTACTCTTTACTAACAGTTTGCCTAATGGTGTGTTCCTATTGGCTAAGTGGGCCAGGAAGCAACATCTTCAACGTTCTTCAAATCTGGACTCATCCAGTATTCTACTGCAAAACAGGCCCTGCTAGTGTCATTTATATGTACTTAAATAGAACAATGGTACTCCAAGTCGTTAATTGAGGAATTATTATATTTTCACTTTGAAAATGCATTGAAAATCTTTCATAAACGTTTGGTAGTGATGGTTATAATAATACATAATTGATTATCAGAATAAAAATATTCCTTCAATAAATCATTTGAGAAATACTTTAATCTTTTCAAGGAATTTCCTTGTTTTCATTCGAGCAATAATGGCACCACGCAGCAGGAGTGTTAAGGATTACCAACAATACAAAGAGTTACAATCTTTTATCATGAGCAATTAAACAGTTACTTGGACCATGTTCGAATTAAAATTTGTCAAGTAATCATTATATCACTCTCTTGCTAATAAGCTTATAAGTAAAATATCCAGTTTAATTCTTCTGTTTCCAAAGTCCAAAGGTTTGTAACCTGTGATCCCCAATGGACAAAGGAGTGAGGATTAGATTCTTTTAACTTTTACAAGGAAAGATTATTATCTATTATATTGAAAATAGTCAGTTTGTTCATGTCTAGATCATGTAAATTTAGACACAATTCAGTTGTATATATAAAGATAATTCAGAGATGAAAGCTGTGATTGGGATAACTAATTATTCATAAAATTTCTGACTTAAAGAATACTGAGCAGACGACACAGAAGAGTAAACAGTATTGAGAATATGTACAATATATCGTTTTATTTCATAGGATCTTAACATTGCCTTGATCAATAAAGAAATATTCTACTCCGAGTGGAAATTTATTTAATTATGTATATACACTGAAATAATTACTAATTCATCGTTCCTAATACACTACCTTGGATGTATCAAGGTTGGTACAAGTAACTTCAATCTTTAACGTAGTATCTTTTTTTCGAAATTTGCTAAATAATTCCACGTACATCTTATAGTTCACAAGCCCAATGGTAGCTTTTATGATTACGAAAATACTAATATAATATTATCAATAAATACACTTTAAGAGCAACTTTGTAGATAAAGGAATAAAAGGGCGAAGGGAGTCACTCGATGGAAGAAAAATAAAGTATTGTATGCTCGTCTAAAAAGCAATAATAAAAATCTATAGACAGCGTTTATGTCAACATTGTTAGAGTACATTTTATCTTTTTAAATGTCAAATCCCAATAATGAATCAATTAGAATTTTGTTTAGAAATTCAAAGACAATATTTGACCACAGTTTAGTTGATTTTGATGGGATATGTGTGTATGCCCAAGGGGTTCCAGATTGTCTAATTTCCAAATGAAAAAAAAGTTTACTTTGACATAAATGAATATATGGTAATCATCAGCTATTAT
>NC_090733.1:81312894-81317894 GCF_036898095.1 Palaemon carinicauda | reverse complement strand
TATATATATTATATATATATATACTAGTGTGTGTGTGTATTTCTGGAAAATTATGTGTTCACCTAAACATATTAAACTAAGGAAATTACATCATGAGTAAATTTTGAATTGTAATGAAAGGTATGTATTAAACTAAACCACTAGGGAAATCTGTTTCTAAGCAGAAATATATCTCTAGCTTCTTCTTTTTATTATTAACTTTAGACAGCCAAATGTTGAAGGTTATTTATCAAAGAAGAATAAGGGAGCAATCAACTTGCATCCTTTGATGTCCTTTTCCTTTTTTAATAGACATAAAAACACAGTACATATTGAGGAAAAGAGATCTCGTAAGATCACAGGCAATATACTGATCAAATACTAGTCGATATATTGTCTGGTGTATGTCATATTCCCTATTACCAACGAAAAAAGTAAAAGCACATATATATTTCCCTTGACTTATACTAGGTTGGTCAAGGCAACAGCCATCGGTTGAGATTCTATCGATAGAGATTTATTGAGTCCTGTGACTGGTCAGAAAATATTAGGTTGGATCCCTTTTTAGTTAAGGTTTACTTTTACTTTTTCTTACATACACACCAAATAGTCTGGCCTATTATTTACACATTTTTTTCTTTCCTCATGCATCTGACACCATAAAGTTAACTGATCAATTCTTCATTGAAGGGGTTAAGTACTACAATATAATATTCCAGTAGCTACTTTCCACTTAATCAAAATCAAACCATTCTTTTGTAGTCTTGGGTAGCGTCATATCCTCTGTATCATAATTATTCGAGTTCTCTTATTTGGGGTACACTCAGGCACATTCTTCTATCTGTTTCATTATATCCTTTCCTCACTAGGCTTTTTTCCCTATTGGAGCTCTTGGGCTTACAGCATCATGTTTTTTTTTCGACTAGGGTTGCAGCTTAGCAAAAAGCGATACTAATAATACTAGTATTATAGCTTAGTGATACTAAGAAAATATATATATATATATATATATATATATATATATATATATATATATATATATATATATATATATATATATATATATATATATATATATATATATATATATATATATATATATTATACTTACATCATCTCTCTAACAGTTCTCGTAAATACGAGCATTGTTAACTTTGATATATAGGCAAAGTATTCCTTTTATCTCCCATACCATAACATATACTTTTAGTCGATAGAATATTTTTTTTTTATGGGACTTTTTATTGATTAATCTTCCTTATTTTTTGTTAATCTTAATACAGAGATGACACAGTATGTTCAAGATTTATTGAAAATTTCAATTAATTTGGAAATTTTATTCTAACCTTTTACACAATTTTAATAACTTTATTTGAAGATTTTTTTTTTTTTTTACTTATTACTTTGAGCCTACCTCGCTATATTTTCAATAATTATTACCGTGGACATTGTATATGCTAGTGTTATCATTGTTGAATATTCCATAACATACAAAATTTAATATCTTAGATCATTTAATATCTTATACCTTCAAATGTACACTAAATCATTTATTATCCATCAACAGCAACATGCATTAGACCCTTGTATAGAAAGGAAAAGATATATAACCAATCTCTCTCTCTCTCTCTCTCTCTCTCTCTCTCTCTCTCTCTCTCTCTCTCTCTCTCTCTCTCTCTCTCTCTCTCTCTCTCTCTCTGTATATATATATATATATATATATATATATATATATATATATATATATATATATATATATATATATATATATATATATCTTTATATATATACATACATATATATATATATATACATATCTTATATAAATGTATATATATATATATATATATATATATATATATATATATATATATCTTTATATATATATATATATATATATATATATATATATATATATATATATATATATACATATATATATATATATATATATATATATATACACATATATATATATATATATATATATATATATATATATATATATATATATATATATATATATATAGTTACACAATGGACATGCAGACACATACGTAAAGTATAAGTTATTTTATATTTCTCTCTAAAAAGATTTTCTTTTCATAACAATAGAATTAAGCATTTCATTCTCATAAACTTAATATCAAGTACCCAAAAAACCTCTTTTAAAAAGGATAAACATTCAATCTCTAAGATATTTTGAAAGTCAGGTATTAAAATTCTACAAACTAGAATAAGTCGACGTAATTCCTAACTTGTTTTGACTGACCTTGACCTTAAAAAAATGGACAGTCAGTGAAGGCACTGGAATTAAAAAATATATATATGTTTCTTTTATCAATTTATTGTACTTAAATATCCTTCACATATTTAACTTCACGTGCAAAAAGGATTTTGAGTCTCCCTGTACTTTATTTATGAATTTGATTTGCTAGCTCTGAGTAGACTTCTAACACATGAAGACGAATATATACGTGGATACAGACAACTATTATCTATTATCTCACCACAAAAGGCCCACTTTTCTAAATTAGGGCTAGCAGTGTCATCTGAAAATACTTATTGAGAAATGGAATTAGAAAAATTTCTAGATATACTATCATCCCTCCACATCTCTCTCTCTCTCTCTCTCTCTCTCCTCTCTCTCTCTCTCTCCTCTCTCTCTCTCTCTCTCTCTCTCTCTCTCTCTCTATATATATATATATATATATATATATATATATATATATATATATATATATATATATATATATATATATATATATACAATATTTATATATATATATAAATATATATATATATATATATATATATATATATATATATATATATACATGTGTGTATATGTATACACAAACATGCACACACACGCACACACACACACACAAACACACACATATATATATTTATATATATATATATTATGTATATATATATATATATATATATATATATATATATATATATATGTGTGTATGTGTGTGTTTGTCTGCATATATATATGTTTATATGTAAATACACATACATATTTCAAATTACACTTATTTTTATCGTATATATACACTCATTTTTCCATAGAGATAAACATAAATTTAGCGTACACTTTTTCACAACGCCTAAAAGCCTCAAAACAAATATAACTCCACACATCTCATGTATTAGAGCAATTTCACACACAAACATGATTTATGCAATAAAATATTTCTCAATGTTCAATACTCTGTACGTTAATTATAGTAATATTCTCAAGGTATATAAATTCATATAAATATTAGACTGAATTTCCTATCAATATTCTACATATATTCAATGCATTGTTGATATCGTGCAACTTCCTTTTATTTCATTCTCTACCTATCAATATTTTTAAAGAAAAAGGTTTTGATCCGACAAAGTTTTTGTCAAAGTTGTGTTGATATTTTTAGTTAGTATTGAATTATCTCTTGGGAAATAAATAAATGTATTAAATTGCTTATGAGCTCGTATTGCGTCAGCCTAGCTATGAAAGAATCCACAGCTGAATATTTTCATTACGTTGCAAAGTCTGGGTTCTCTCGGAGTTGGCTTTTCAGGAAAGTTTATTTTTATTTTAAATATAAATGAATAAATTTGCAATATTTTTTGTGTAACTTCTGTTTTCCTGAAAATGTTTGCATTCGATATAGTTTTTTTTTTTTTTATGACAACTCTGTTTTGATTTTATTGGGTTGATAGAAATATGTTATATAAAATTATTCTATGCTAAAGGTATCGTTATATGCATAAAGCGCAGTAAATGATTGTAATATCCATGAGTGGCCAGAGGTATGGATAAAATTTTAAGATTTATATTTATTATAAAGAAATTCATAGATTCATGGTTCTAACTCTGTATTCCATTGGAACTCTGTTTTATTCACATTAAATTATGAAGCGACCTTTTTCCGTAATCGTTGCTGTCAAAACCACTCACAGAAACGGATTGGATGTTGAAGGGGACTATCAATGTGCAATATCTAGCATTTGATAACGTTTTCAAATACTAATAACTAAACACTAGTGTCAAGTATCACATTAAATAATCAAACTTCCTCCATCAGTTGGCTGTGACCAATGTGTGGGATGGTCACCCTAACCTATAGTTGAATCGGTGGAACTTAAGAAGTTGAGATTTCCAGCAAATGATTTTATATCGAAGAGGCTGATATGCGTCTCTTTTTATGGTTTATATATGAAATATCTGTTTTATTGTTGTCACTGTTTTTAAAATGTATATTTTATTTAGTAATTATTTTTCTTACAGTTTATTTATTTACATGTTCTTCTCCTCACTTGGCTACTGTTCTCTTCTGGATCCCTTGGGCTTATAGCGTCCTGCTCACACAAAACGATGTGAAGTGCATTTATGTTGTTTATACAGAATCCATGTTCAAGAAGTTGACTGAAAGTAAGTATAAATGACCTTTATTTTCAACTTTTGTAACTCTTAGGCAACATGAATTATTTGAACACACACATACATATAATTTGCTCCTCATGAACAAAATTCGGTTAAGTATGATTGCTGCAACGTCTTTTAGTTTAAATGTCTCTTTTTTTTTTTTTCTCTCTCTCTCTCTCTCTCTCTCTCTCTCTCTCTCTCTCTCTCTCTCTCTCTCTCTCTCTCTCTGAGTCAGATGCCAGAGAACTTCAAATCAATCAATCAACCTTTTTCCTCTGAAGTTGTTTGACAACCATTTAAAACGGGTTTTATTCGACTGAGTAATATCTTGCCGATAAATAACCAAGTAAGAGGTACCAAATCTGTTTACTTGATGTGGAATAGTGAATACTATGTACCAACTCTGGTATAAATCATAGTACGCCTAGTTCTTAGTTTATTTGTCCATTAATTTAAGAATAGACTTTAGGCTTAATTAATGTGTACTTATACTTAACATTTTCTTAACCAGTGATGGTACCCATATTTATTTCTTTTCTTTCAACCTGTAACTGTGCTGGATACTTTTCTTATCAAAATTATTGTTTTATCTTTCTCT
>NC_090733.1:81300394-81305394 GCF_036898095.1 Palaemon carinicauda | reverse complement strand
GCTGATGCCCAATGAATCCTTGAAGGTCTTTAAGACAGCGACAGTCTTGTCATTGAACACCTGACATACTAAGGGTACGCTCTGGCGTTGAAGGGGTTTGGGGAAAACAGCGGTGTGCGTCAGCTTGGTTAAGCGAATAGGAATAGCTCGGTCGATCTCATAAAGCTTCCGAATATCACTCCAGTAAGCTTTGTACTCATTGCCATGTACAAGAAATGAGAGTGTCTGGCCATCAACAGTAATCCAGCTGTTACGAACATTTTTGAAGATGTGCACGTAGTCGTACACTAAGAACATAGATTGCTCTTGAATGGATAGCACTTGACAACTTCCAGGTCCTCCAAGTTTCGAATAAACACTGCAATTGGTATTGCAATTGTCACATATCAAAGAAATCACAGTACCGACAGCACCAACTACAGCTGAGGCAGCTTCAGTAAGAAGTTCACTCAGCTTATCGGCAGCTAGCTTTTTTCAGGGTAAAACGCGTAGAATATAGCGTAGACCACCAAAATGGCAGGCAACTTCAACAACCATACCATGTGAAGCAAGCATTTCATGGTCACTACCCGCTGCAACGTTTTGAGCATATCCTAGAACATGTCCTCCAGAAAATCACAATGTCTCGATCAGCTTTACTTCATCAAACATTAGATTCACCAAACGCTGCTGCGGCTTAAGCTGGTCGAATAACGTTTTGAGGTTGGAGTCCTGCAGACTACTAGAAAGCACCTCTTTTATCTTTTTTGTTGATGGTAGAATGATTAAGTCAGATCGATGAATCATATTGTATGCACTGGGTGATATGTTGTGAAGCTGCATTGCGAATATCAGAGTGTCGGTATGAAATCGACGACCATCAGGAGGTTTGAACACAAGCCGCAGCTGTGACAGAATGAAGGTTAAATGAGGAAGCTCGTGTGCCTCAGTCATTTTACAGAGCTGGCTTATTGTGTACTGAAGACTTTCCTGGCTTGTGTACTCATAGGTGTTTACCTGTTCAGTTATGGATCTAATCTGGGACCATTTTGAGAGCAAGCTGTTCTTTTGCAAAGGAAAAAGTCGTTTAGGCACCTCAATGCCATCTTTCTCAACTCTATTCAAGAATAGGAATCCAAAAGGGGAGTTGACTTGTTGTAGATGAAAGAACTGCTTAACAGTTTGTCCAGTAGCGTCAGTACTTGGTAGGTAGAGATCTTTCTGGTCTTTTATGACGTTACCCTTTAATGGAAACCTGGGGAGATATTCACCCGACTGAATCTGGCAATGACGTAGTACCCCCCCAAGGGGTTGGGGGAGGGACTCCAGTGGCTCAGTACCTTCAGTGCCTTATCTGACTTGATGGCTGAAGGGTGTGTGGTCCCGCGCTCTCGGCTGGTTTTTTGGCTAGAACGCATTTCGGGAGAATTTCTCCCAGGGTTACTGTTCCCGTATGTTGTACATACGGGTGGAATTCTCCCAGTGTTACTATTATTGTATTATTTTGTAAACCCTTGCCTAATATTTTTTTTACTTTTCATGCAAGATTTAGTGAATAAAAGTGAGAGAAATATAAAGAAAAAGGCATACACAGATGAAGAACTGTCTGAACTTATGAACACAACTGGGGCTCTCTCAGAAATTCATGCTCGGGAAGGCCCTAATCACCCCATGGGCCACGTCACGGCTGGATTTACCCTTGCCCCGATCCTTGCAGTCCTTGATCACCACTGTCTGCAATGTACCATCACCAGGCAGTGCTGCAGGATCACCAGGGACATCTTTCTCAGCCAGCAGCGGTGCATTGGTGCGCTGTTGTGAGTGCCCGGTCAAGTCCGATAGGAAGACGCGTCACAGATGGCATCTGTATCCAGTCTGTGGTGACTGTATCTAACAGGTGAGTGTATATATAGTACTGTATGTGTTTCATTGATGTACTTTGAGTCATTTGAAGCATAATTTGCCATACTGCAAGTGTTGAATAGAAAAAAATTAATTTGGTATGTACTGAAAAATTTACCATTTTTTGTCTGTCTCCCATACAGATTGTATACGAGCTGGGGAGATGGGATTCAGCCAGTACGTAGTCCCATGACAGTAGAGAGTTCTACACCAACAAAAAACAAAATTCGGAAATAATTTTTTTTTTGGTCAATTTAATTAGTAAAGTACTCCAAGAAAAGTCTTTTTTTTCTGTATTTTTGAAAAAAAAAAATAAAAATATGATTTACAGGAGGATTTCATTTATAATAGCCTCAATAAGAGAGAAGGAGTTATATTTCATTCGTATGTGTTCCAAATAACAAAATTTTCAGGATAAGTATTTTATTATAATTATTTAATTACCGGGTGAAATTCACCCAGGGTAACCTTTCATGTTACGGAAATGGAGGGTTACCGTTGTAGGGTAACCAGGAAAATAGATGCTAATTTTGGCGCGAAATTGGTCGAAATCTCGGATTTTGTCTGCAGCCTCAGCAGCTGCATGCACCTTTTTAGCTCTTGATTGTGATGTAGAAGATGATGTTGGGTGTGGGGCTGAGGTAACCTGCTTCAAAGCTGATTTTGGTATTCCAGGAAATATTGTTGGAGGTTGTTTGGGTCGCAATTGAAATGTGTCTCACAAATATATATCTCCTTCAAGCGTCTCAAGCTTTCTTTCTCATTCGGCATTGCCAATATCCATCTCTCCCTCTCCTCAGGATCTTTTGGGAAGGATATGACTTTTACATAAGGTGTCCCATCATAGTTCCCTTTATAACCAAAGCAGCTACAGTGACGTGGCATATTGTGAGATCACCAGCTGGACCGTTTCTATAACAAAAACCGAAACAAAACACATTAGTCAGTGGGATTTGAACAGAAAATGAGATTTGCATAGAAAACGAGATAAAAACAGGAAAAGTTGTGAGAGCAAAATGATCTTAAAATTTGAAAATACATAACATATGTCAATTTAAAAAACAATCAGGCATGAAGTCTCTCAGACTCAAGTTAAAAACCCCGAGGTCCTGACGTTCCAGTCCTTCCTTAAAGGAGTCTATGATATATATATATATATATATATATATATATATATATATATATATATATATATATATATATATATATATATATATATATATATATATATATATATATATAGATAGATAGATAGATAGATAGATAGATATACAGATATATATATATATATATATATATATATATATATATATATATATATATATATATACATATATATATATATATATATATATATATATATATATATATATATATATATATATATATATATATATATATATATATATATATATATATATATATATATATACATATATATATATATATATATATATATATATATATATATATATATATATGTGTGTGTGTGTGTGTGTGTGTGTCTGTTTGTGTGTGTGTATTTATATGTAAATATATATATATATATATATATATATATATATATATATATATATATATATATATATATATATATGTGCGTGTGTGTGTGTATTTATATGTAAATACATATGTATATATATATATATATATATATATATATATATATATATATATATATATATATATATATATATATATATATATATATATATAAATATGTGTGTGTGTTTGTTTATGTGTTTTTTGTGTGTTTCCAATGTAGGTAGGTCAAAACACACAATATCTTATGGATTAGAAACAAATACCATAACAATAACTGTGAACACGAATAAATTCAATAAATAAGTCTGATAACTGTGTTATGTTCTGTGAGAAGGTTGTGACTCAAAGACCGGGTGAAAGCAAGTAAGTAACTTTATTACAGAACACTCTCCTTTATATACAAAAACTCAATGCAACAGGAAATTTCTTGTTCAAAACCGACATTGCATCGGTTAACAGTTAATGGTGAGAAAATATATATGTTATTTCAGGTTCTTTTTAGTGCGAGGGGAGAGCGAAGATGCAAGCATAATATATACACAAAATGAAATGTCGTTACTATGTACAATCGTGTGACACACGGTTGGTACATGGCTCCCTCACTAAAAAGGACATACTGTACATGTTAAATAGGGCGCCCCCGATCTAGAGAGGCGAACTATAGGCGGGTTATCTGGCAGGAGATAAGTAGGTTTTAGACAATCAATGGAGACCCAGTCTCCTTCGCTACGAATGTTTAGTAGGAAAGCTTTCTGACTGCATTAGATCAAAAGGAAAGGGCCCGTGTAAGGGGGCATTAGCGGTGGCTTGATAGTGTCGTTGCGCAGGAAGACGTGCATTGCAGAATGCAAGTCTGTTAGTATGTGCTGCTTCACTGGGGGCTTGTAAGTCTGGCAGCATGGAGTAAATTTTTCCAGGACGTGTCGTATGCGCTGGAGATCGTCGGAGAAGGTTGTAGAAGGAAAATATTCAGCAGGGACGACCAACTGGTCCCCATACACCATTTCCGCTGACGAGATGTCAAGGGCGTCTTTAGGAGTGGTCCTTAGTCCCAGGAGGACCCAGGTAAGCTGAGTAAACCAGTTGGAATCCTTGCAGCGGGATATCAAAGCTGCTTTGAGGGTGCGATGAAAACGTTCTACCATTCCATTGGCAGCGAGGTTTTAAGCAATTGTCTGATGTAGGGTGATGCCCAGTAGATTCACTAATGATGTCCACAATTGAGAAGTGAATGTGGTACCTCTGTCAGAAGTAATATGCTTAGGAATACCAAATCTTGCAATCCATCCTGAGAGTACGGCAGATGCACATGAGGTGAACGTTGCAGTTTCAATGGGAATGGCTTTAGGCCAACGAGATGAGCGGTCGATGATGGTAAACAGGTAACGTTGTCCTTGTGAAGTGGGTAGGGGGCCTACAACGTCGACGTGAATGTGTGCGAAATGACGCAGAGGTTGAGGAAAGGAGCCCACTGCTAAATCCGTGTGTCGATGTACTTTGGAATTTTGGCAAGAAGTACAGGCGCGGACCCAATGCTTAGCATCCTTTGAAATGCCGTGCCAAATAAACTTCGT
>NC_090733.1:81287124-81297124 GCF_036898095.1 Palaemon carinicauda | reverse complement strand
TTCAGGGTCTGACGAGTTACTCTCTCCCAAGCCTGATCAATGATCTTTAAGCAGTGCACGATATTGAAGTGGCTCCTCCAAAATTCACGCAAAATTAAGTTGGTGCTTTGCTTGACATTAAAGCACTGCTTAAATAAGTGCTTTGTGTAGAACTTCTTAAAATTCGAGATGACTTGCTGGTCCATGGGCTGGAGGATAGGGGTCGTATTCGGTGGAAGATACAACACCTTGATGAATTTGTATTCGTCGATGATATCATCCTCGAGTCTGGGGGGGGGGGGGGTGAGCAGGTGCATTGTCCAAACAAAGCATGCACTTCAAAGGCAAATTATTTTCCTGAAGATACTTCTTGACAGCAGGGCCGAAAACTACGTTTACCCATTCCACAAAGATGTGCCTACTAACCCAAGCCTTAGAATTAGAACGCCATAGAACATGTAGCAGGTCTTTATTAATTCTATATGCTTTAAATGCCCTATGGTTTTTGGAATGGTAAACTAACAGAGGCTTAATTTTCCAGTCCCCGCTGGCGTTGGCACAAAACGCAAGAGTCAACGGATCCTTCCTTGGCTTATGTCCAGGCATTTTCTTCTCTTCGGCGGTAATGTACGTTCGACTAGGCATCTTTTCCCAAAACAGACCGGTTTCATCACAGTTGAAAACCTGCTGCTCTACGTAACCTTCCTCCGCCACAATGCTTTCAAACTTTTTAACAAAGTCTTTAGCAGCCTTAGTGTCCGAACTCGAATCTTCTCCATGACGAACAACTGAATGAATCCCGGTCCGTTTCCTAAATTTCTCGAACCAACCTCGAGACGCCTTGAATTCCTCCGTTGTAGGATCGGCTGAACTCTCCCCCGCGTCACCCCGAGAGCGCACCGCCTTCAAGTCACTGTAGATAGCGCTGGCCTTCTCACAAATGATCGTTTCCTTGATCGTATCGCCAACAATCTCCTTGTTTTTTTATCCATATTAACAAAAGTCGTTCCATCTCTTCAAGGGTAGGGCTACGATGTTTAGAAATAATCGTGATACCCTTCGAAGGTTTCACTGATTTAATGGCTGACTTCTGTTTTATGATCGTCGACATATTCCGGCCATATTGTTTAGTGAGGTCGCTAACACGTACACCTCACTCATGCTTTTCTATGATTTCCTGCTTTAATTCTAATGAAAACATAGACTACTTCCTGAACCAAAACTAAGCTTTTTAGGACCCATGATTACGGAACACAGAAAACAACACGTGAAAAGGCAAGATAAAAAGCTATTAAAAGTGAGCGATTAGAGGACAACCACACGATGCGCAGGCGATGAGAGGACTGATCAAGGTGACGCTTGATTGGCGTCCCTCCGATGTGCTGCCGTCTAGTGGCGTCAACAACAAACTACGCTGCACGCTTTCGAGAAAATTCCACGGGTAAGCGTATTGTTTACGTCGTATGATGGAGCAACACTTCGTATGTTGAGACAGAAATTTGGTCGAATTTTACTTCGTATGTTGGAAAATTCGTATGTTGGGACAATCGTATGTAGAGGTATCACTTATCTTTGATGGGTACTGCATACGTAAATTTACTCATGTGATCAACCATAACAATCATTCCCACATGTCTTCTCGCAGTCACAGGCAACGAAACACAATCAATCACAATCATCTCAAATGGTTCTTTCATACATAATCTCAAAACTGGCGGATTAGCATGCACTCTCTGATACTTCCCTTTCTGGCAATCTTCACACGTAGTCGCTACATCCTTGCATATCTGACTCAACCCAAGCGTAAACAATCTCTCACGCATGCATTCCCACAATTTATTCTTACCCATATGCCCATATCTGTCATGCACTAACATACACATACTTACAGCTGCATGCATCGGAAACACAGGAACATATATATCTTCATCCATTCCTTTATGTAGAAAATAAACAATATTCTTACACACAATAAGTCTCTTACTTACTTTCTTATACACCTCTAAATCAGACGGCAATTCTTCTACCTCAATACTATTCAACATCCATTCACGTAACCTTTTAATTTCCACACATTCATCTTGCATTTCTTCCACCTCCTTTTTAGTTAATAGATCTTCCTCATTCCTCGTAATATCAACCATGCCAACAAAATTCGCCATAAATACACTGTTATCTTCAATCACAACTACTTCCCATCCATTCTTCAGAAGCAAACCACTACCAATATCAACTGATAGATCATGCAATCTTAAAAAATCAATCCCTATCAAAAAACAACTAGGCATCTCATTCTCTCCCATTACAATGAAATTATGATCTACCTCCATACTTCCCAGTTTTACTTTCAAACGCACTTCTTCCCAAACTAGCAAACTTCCTTTACCTATCCATGAATTCTCACACTCGTACATTACCTTTTCACTTCCCAATTGTACCGCTCTATTTCCTTGATAACAGACATATTCACTAATGACACTTGCGCACCTGTATCAATTAAACTACGGTATTCATTCTCATTTATACCCACATACGTCATAATTCTTCCTTTTACACCATGCATACAAATGTTTACTCTTCTATCAATAGGGTCATTCTTGTCACACCTATGTTCATCTTCGCTATCTTCCATGCTCATACCACTCAGATTCAAGTCACTCGGGCAATCCTCCTTCTCACTCAACAACTTGCAACATCTTTCATTACATTGCAACCTCAATATATACTCCCTTTCAGTCTCCTTATTTGCCCGGTATTGCATCGGACGATTCCACCCAAAATACAAATAAACAGTGACACCATACAACATACTACCAACAATACTTTTGATAACAATTCACTCTCAAGCACACTATCCTCCTCCTTATATGCCATTTCTTTCGATACTTCATTCCTAACACTCATTCTAAGCTCATCTACACTAGCAGGTATATCCTTATTCAAACTCTTCAATTTAAACTTATTCAACCCACACAAAATACATTTATACACCATGTCATCCCCTTCAAAACTTTGTACCACCACTAAATCTTCCAGCAACCTTTCAAAATTACTATCATTCTCGGTACTATCTTCTATCTTACCATGCATCCTTGACATCGCATCTGCTATCACGTTCTTACTCCCAGGTACATATTCTAGCTTAAAGTCCAATTCATTCAAATCCTCTATTGTCCTCGCAACCCTAGCATTCACAGACTCTTTCTTAATCATGTACACTAGGGGCTGATGGTCAGTACGCACAATAAATTTCACACCATACAAAAACACCTTCAACGCATTCACGCAAAACCTTATCGCAGCCAATTCCCTTTCAATCGTGGAATACTTTCGCTCAGCCTTATTAAATGCTTTACTTACATACGCTATCACTCTCAACTGTTCATCTCCATTTATTCTTTGCATTTGAACCAAGCAACCACCCATACTAATCCCACTAGCATCCGTATATAACTCTAGCATACTCGCATGCTCACTATAGTCGGGAAAGGCCAAAGTGACGTCTCTCGCAGCATCTTCTTTCAACTTTTCAAATGCTTCAATTATACGCTCATCCCATTTCAGTCTCGTACTATTTCTCTTACCTGTCCACTCATTCAAAGGTTTCCCTATTCTCGAACAATCTCTGATAAACTTCCGACCAAATTCAATCAACCCAAGAAAACCTCTCAACTCACGCACCGTACAAGGACGTGGAAATTCTCTCACTTTACTCACAAACTTATCACTCTTCCTTATACCCAATTCACTCACCACATGCCCAAGAAATTCCACCTAACCGGCCAACCATGTACACTTTTCAAGCTTAACTTTCACACCAACTTCTATCAAACGTTCTAATACGGGTTCAAGCAACTGCATGTGTTCCTTAACAGTCTCACTAGCAATCAAAATATCATCTATAAAAACAGTCACCTTCTGTCGATCAAACCCAGCCAAAACTACATTCATCGCCCTCTGGAAGGCAGCAGGCGCATTACCAAGGCCAAAACTTAATCTTCTAAACTGATATTGGCAATTACTACTTGAAAATGCCGTAATGGGCCTGCTCCCCTCTGCCAGAGACATCTGGTAATAGCCCCTAACTAAATCTGACTTTGTAAAAACTTTCATACCATGCATCTTATACACACAGTCAGACACTACATTCATCGGGAAACGTTCTTTAACAGTTACTTCATTCACCTTCCTATAATCAATACACATACGTAAACTTCCATCCGGCTTTCTTACAGGTACAATGGGGCTATTCCAGGCACTCTCACTCCTTTCTATTACACCCATTTGCTCTAACTCCTGGCACGCTGATATATGGGGGTATCATTACTGAGAACTATCTTAAATTCAGGCAGCTTTGATCCCCCACAATCCTCGTCACCACGACTCAAAACTCTCCGTCTATCCCATAACATTCTATACAATTGTTCCCTTTCTCCCTCACTTATATTTTCATCTACATTCATTCTTTCTTTCAAACTTTCATAGTCCCAATCGTCATACTGCTTTATCTTACCCGTGATAACACGTCTCAATTTAACATACCTTTCATCCTCTACATTGACCAACGTATACATACATCCCATGCAATCACCCTCACGTATACCCCGTATTCTCTTCCTCCTTACAGTCGGTAACAAGCTCACATACACCTTCGGCTCCTGCAAATTCAAAATACCATCATACACATGCACACTTGTTTTCACCAAATTACTTGCTTCCGAACCTTCCACTACATATTCACAATTGTCACTATTGGCAAGTCCCAGACTATTCGGCCATGCAACTTTTACACTGACAACCTCACTCGCATCTTTTGACAATTTAACACCTTCTTTTGCTATTGACGACACACCTTTCCATACCTTCGTACATACACTACCATCTTCATTTAAATAAAATTCCCCACAAAATTTACCCTTAACTTTCATCTCTATTATATTTACACTAGGATGTACAATCATACCGCATTTTTTCAAGAAGTTATAACCTAACAACACATCGTATTTGTCATTTACTCCCTCAACCACATAAAAATCATTATCTTCCATCATCAGCCCCCCAATCATAACATTTTCATGTAACTTTCCTTGTGCAGACATACTTAAATTACCGATACCTTTCACTTCACCTTTACACCCCCTAAATTCACACACATCCCTTACCTTATCGTATGCATTCCTAAACATTAAATTGACACCACAACCAGTATCAAGCAGACCCACTAGCTCTATTCCATTAAAATTTACTTTTGCACTCATGCAGTCATAAGCTCTTTCTCCCATCACGTCTTCATGCAGCAAACCTTCACGAACATGCATCACATTCACTCCGCACACACTCGAGGACTCACCCAGCTGAACCCTCTTACACTCTAGTTTCCCGAACATCCTGGCTGATTTACTCCCTTCTTCCTACATACTCTAGCTACATGCCCATCTGCACCACATTCAGTACACTTACCCCGCGGCTCCTGGCTCATTCTAGCATAATGACCATCCTTACCACAATTACCACAAATCACATTCATACGATTACTATGACATCCACTCGCTATGTGCCCAGTCATACCACACCGATAACATTTTACCCCTTTCTATTTCTTGCACTCGCTAATTCTATGCCCTACCTCACCACATCCAAAACAAGCACCTAGAGCCCATCTACATTCATTCTTCTTATGTCCTACTTTCCCACATCTATAACACTTCTCTTCACGGATACAACTACCTGACCTACCTTGCGGCGCACTAGCACTCCTATCCCTCCAAACCTGATTCCCTTTCCTAAACCCTTCATTTGTCCTTACATGTATTCCCACATTACTCACCCTAACACTCCTATCTACTACACTATCAGCTACCCTCATCGGTCCTCTCATAACAGCATCTTTAAAACTAACAAATTCTGGCACACTTTCCTCCACTCCAGTTCTTACACTCACAGATTTACTTTCTTTCATACACCTATCCAACTCGTAATCCTCAACTATCTCTAAAATATCATCCCATGTCAATCTTTCTTTCGTCCACCTCATTTTCTCCTTCCGTTTCAAATTAACAGACTCAGCAACATTCTCGGGTACAGTAGCCAAAAACTTCTTCATTAACTCCTTATTCTCATTTATACCTTCATCCCCATACTTCTTCCTAGCTAAAGTTTCCAACCTACATACATACATCGATATCGCTTTTTCTGCATTCATCCGTGCCTCATCAAAATCATTCTTACGCTTATACTTAACACTCCCTTTCATACGTTTTACCTGCTCAATTATTCTCTTTTTCACACTTTCATAATCAACGTCACCTACACTCATTATCACTCCATACATCGTCAACAAATACCCAGTCAAATATTCTCCTAACTCCCTAGCCCAAACTCTCTTACTATCACCATACTTATCCTGACAATACCTCTCATACTCCTTGAAAAATTCATATACATCCCTACTACTATGCTCATTGAACCTTTCACACCGAGGTACCTCTCTCATAAACACAGTCTTACACACATCACGTTCATTCTCACTACTATCATCACTGCTACCTTCCTTCTTGTTTCCTACTTCCTCGCTGGAATATAAAGAATCTAATTCCACACTCATACTCCTATCCTTGATTATACTCTTCCTAGCCCTTTTCTTACTCACCACTTTCACCCATTTACGATCATCCTTGCTCTCGTCCTGACACTTTTTCTTCTCCTTCTTCACATCACTTTTACCTTTCTTCTCATTCTTCCTATCACATTTCGGTTCATCCTTACTATGCCTAATCCCCTTATCTTCAATCTCACTATCACTATTACTATTACTATCACTATCACTTCCTTTCCCATTATCACTAACCTTAGCCTTCTCATCCACTATCAACCCATTACCCGAAGCTGAGGACACTCCTCCGACTGCACCTTCACCCATTAAAGTTTTCATCATCACCATGACTTGCCCCTTCATAGCTTCCAATCGTTTCTCCATTCGTTCCTCATTCTCTTTCATCCTCATCTCAAAACATTCTTCCACTCTCTCTACAGTTCCCTTCAACTCCCTAAGCTCCTTCTGCATCGCCTCATTCTCACAGTTCAACCTCTCATTCTCTACTAGCAACCTCTCTTTCTCAAATATCAACATCTGCTCCCGTTCTTTATAATACCGCAATTCTTCCTCCAAAGCCTTTAATTTACCTCCCATTGTCGTTAACCTTAAATCTGAATCCTAGATATAACCTTTGTGAAAGAGTCTGGTTCAATCCCACCTCGGCTGTCCCTGTTCGGGCGTCAAAATAATGTGGCGGGATGTTTAAAAAACAAGCCCCACACCTTGAATCACACCTACAGACAATTGTCTCAACAAAATAAACTTTCCCCTTACGTTATCTATACCAGACTCTTTAACAAAAGGTAAAAAAAACTGAACATCACCTTAAAACTATATTTCCTTATATTCTAGAATATTTAACGAAAAACACCAGCAACCACACTTATAACTATAATAATCACTTAATACTAAAATAAACAGCAGTCAAAATCTCAAAATAAATCACAAAAACTTAAAACTAACCAAAAAAAAATAACAAACAAAAACACTTTTAACATATAATATAGGTGTGTGGAAACCTTCGTCCACACAAGGGCTAACAGTCCTTTCAAGCCCAACGCAACAACTTGGTTGCAACGCCACACTATGGCAACACTGACACCCAATCAATACAAAATGTATTCATTGATTTAAGCCGTGAGCGTAATCATAATCATCATCATATTCATATTCATCATCATCATACGTATTAACCAGGTCCAAAAGAAATTCAAAGTCCGGTGATCAATAGGTCTTTCGTTTCAAAGAGCAGTCAAATAGAAATCTTTTATAACAATCCAGGCCATCAACACTATCTTCAGTCAAAACAAAATGTTCTTAAAAGGAATAAGTAATTCCAAGGAGGAATCACGGCCTGAAAATAAAACAAAACAAAACACTTACAAACACTCCTAGCTAACTAAACTATCGCACTGTAATAAAAGATAAATAATAAATAGTTCCTATTATTCACAATCACGACAAGCAAAGATAAACAAAACTGTACTTACTGTCAAAATAATCAAAACACTTCCACGCTGGTAAGAAAAAGAAATATAACCCAGCATTTACACACGCAACTGCCATAAGCTGCAGTCAAATCAAAAAAGCATTCGCTCCGAAACATTTACTTCTCTCCTAACCTAGCTAAAAGTAAACAAACAACCTCATTTAAACCAACAGTCTTTCTCACAACAAATAATCAATACAATAACTACCTCTCTCTCTCTCTCTCTCTCTCTCTCTCTCTCTCTCTCTCTCTCAGGATTTGGCAAAAAACAAAAATAAAAATAAAACAAATAAATCCTCCACAATGGGTCCTACTGTAACACATCCCCTCCCCTTCTCTCTCTCTCTCTCTCTCTCTCTCTCTCTCTCTCTCTCTCTCTCTCTAATCACCTAGGACGGTCAGCTCACAAAATAAGGGACTCAGGATTGACCACATATCTTATGATGCCTCATTTACGCTAAGCTTACACGAATAATGTGGGTCGGGGCAATGAATTGTGAGTACAAGATCAAGGCGAAGGTTTTTGCTTTGCAACGATACCCTTCCTCATATAAAAAAGAAAAAAAAAACACACACAAGAAAACCTATTATCTATCAACTTTGGTATAAAATAATTGTTCAATAATAAAATTTTATTATTTATATAAATCTCATGATATGACGTCGATTTACCGTGACGTTTTTTTTTTTTTTTTTTTTTTCAAATCTTCGAAGTGCAATAATTCAATACTAAATTTTACATATATCACTCAACGAATACTAGAAGGTTAACTGAAGGCTAAATGGCTAACGTATATGAAAGATTTATTGTTTTAAACTCTAAAAATTCTCAGCATCTTCACACTTCATGATTATTTCCACCTGAATTTATTTAAAATATAACTCCCCAGAGAAAAGGGTTTGTTGTATAACATATTAACTGCAATTCAGTATAACTCTTGAAGTAGTAGAAATATTATGCCAAATAAATGAACGAAATGTCAAAATAAGGTGATTACCTTTCATTTTTCAAACTGTCACGATCATACCACCAGTGTAATAAGTAATCAGGTTTGAGGGGGTCTTGAGCCTTCTAAAGACAGAATTATCCCTACTCTAGAGAAAATCAAACTCCATGTCGTTCAAGTGAATAGTGAGGGTGATCAATACACTCATGATATACAATGGAGCTGCACGCATCTCTAGATATAACGGGGCCAATGGGGATATGATTTGTGTTTGTTAATCACATATGCTGGTTCGAAAAGGACGTGGAAAATCTGCAATTATGTTATTTCCTGCTATGAAATATCGGATGTTAATTTTCAGAGGTTCAAACGAAATATAAAGGGTTGAAGACATCCATTTAGGAGAGAGAAAGATAAAAAAAATAATTCTGATAAGAAAAGTATCCAGCACACTTACAGTTTGAAAGAAACAGAAATAAGAACAATAACACTGAAAAAATACATATGTCTATTATCACTGGTTAAGAAAATGTTAATTATAAGTACACATTAAATAAGCCTTGAGTCTACTCTTAAATTAGTGTAAAAATAAACTAAGAACTAGGCTTACTAATATGATTTTTACCTGATTTAGCACAATTTATTCAACATTTCTAAGCGATTTATTTATCAGCGAAATATTACTGAGTAGAATAAAGACCATTTTACAAGGTTGTCAAACAACTTCAGAGGAAAATAAGATATTTTAGCTAAGAGACGTTGCAGCAATCATAACCAACCGAATTTTGTTAATAAGAGGCCAATTATGTCTAAGGTAGTTATACAACTTTGGTGGTTGCCACAGGTCGAAAGAAACGGTATACGGAATATGAAAGTAATTTTGAAATATATGTGTATATATATACACACACACACACACACATATATATATATATATATATATATACAGTGTATATATAAATTATGTACATATATATTTATATATATACG
>NC_090733.1:81249624-81277124 GCF_036898095.1 Palaemon carinicauda | reverse complement strand
TATTCAGATTTAATATTCAAATGCAAGTAATTATACAAGTTTAAGATTGTAGTATTTTTTATTTAATTCAAGTTGTATTCTGACTTAATATTTTGAGTGATTAATTTGATTTATGTAAAGGGTTTTAAATTTTTTCAATGTATATAGAGTATATCTATTTATATAAAGAGTGTATTATTACAATCACAATTGTTTGAAATAGTATATGCTCGTATCCTGTTAAGAACCATAGTAAATTTTAATTAATTCTTAAGAATAATTACTAAGTTTTGAGTGTCCATAAGAGACCTTTGGATATTCAGTTTTTCATATATTGCTATTTAGCAACTATTGAACTGTCTCAGAGTTCAGGGTATTAATATTTCCAAGTGTAACAGATTTAACGTAAAAGCCAATAGGTGGGTTTGGAATTGGTGAGGTTAACTAGCTTACCAGCTGATATTTATATATTATATATATATATTATATATATATAAATATATATAAATGTATATATATATATATATATATATGTATGTATATAAATATACATATATACACACATATATATACATATATATATATATATATATATACTGTATATATATATATATATATATATATTTATCTATATATATATATATATATATACTGTAATATATATATATATATATATTTATATATACATATACATATATGTTTATATATATTATACATACACACATACACACACACACATATATATATATATAACGGATTTTGAGCGAAGCGAAAAATCTTTTTTCGGGTGAGATGGCCATGTCGTCCTGATGGAAGTTCCTATAGGGTAGCTTCCTAGGGTATATTACAACTACGGCGATATTCCCAGAGAATTTACCTTAAGGTACCAGAATTCTAACTCCTGGAGCGAGTATCCCTCGTGAAAGGGATATCGCGACATATCAGAGGACGTATTCTAGACACGTCACATGGCAATCTACATACTGGACAGAGATTTCGTCTCGTAGGAGGTGATTGACGAGATACGAATTCGGGAAAGAAAAAAGGGAGCCGCTCCCAAGGCTTCCCTATCCCCGATTCGTATGCGTGCCTGGCGCCATCCTGGCGCCATCTGTATTCCTTGTAGCGTACACGAGGTGCTACAGATACTGTATGTAGGGAGGGGTCCTTCAGCCTTTCTTAGAAAGGCAAGGGCGGGTCATCAGGACGACATGGCCATCTCACCCAAAAATAGATTTTTCGCTTCGCTCAAAATCCGTTTTTTGGGCTCAAGCCATGTCGTCCTGATGGAAGTGTACCAGAGCATTACTGTATCTGTGGATTCTCAGAACGTGCCGTACTCCCCAGAGGTAATTTTTTCCCGTCGACTAGACCTAGAGACCTAAGATGTTACCGTTATACATCTTTTCAACTAACTATAAACTATGTTAGAGCTTCCCTGCCCCCTACAGGGAAGAGTCCTACTAGACTCTCTAAAAGTCTCGAAGAGTACATATATCTATGTATGAATACCAGGCAAGCTAATATAGTGGTCTCGCCCTATATTAAGTAAAGCATAGTTTGTAAAGGACCACTGCGTCAATATGAAATATCGACCAGTTTTCCGCACAATACTTGTATTGGACAAAGGTTTTATATCCGCAAGGAGGAAAACCAAATGCAACATAGCTTGCATAAAGGAACAATTCTATTAGAATTATCCCAGATAAGGTACATAGAATGAATGCTCAATTATACCAATAAATTGACACGGTGAAGGAGACGCAAGGTTCTCAAGAACCAGATTATTGACAGGCAATAAATAGACAGGTTAACCACAATATATATATATATATATATATATATATATATATATAAGAAGAGGATAACCCAAAACTATAAGCATAAGTATGATAGTTAACAGAGCTTGTTTGTCTGAAAGAAAAACATAGATGCCACTTTTAAGATACCGAGGTATCAAGTCATAAAAGCCTGTATTACAAATCAATGACATTAGCGTTAGAAACGCTCGGCACACATGTCTGCACTTATGCTAGGTTCACCTTCGGGAAATGGAACAGTCTGGATGGGCAACACAGTGCCCTCACTTAGTTTGTAGTACAGTATGTAACTACACACTCACCCTGGAATTAATCGTCCCAATTAAGACCACTGTTCTCGCAGAGTTAAACAGTAGGGTTAACACCGCGACCCCACTGCTACCACAGATCTCTTTTAGTTCCTCTACTTGCTTCGCATCGTGGCGAAAGAACACTCTGGAAGACTTCCAGCAGTGTATGAACAGAGATGTTCAAAATCATACAATTAAAGAAATTTAAGAATGAGGCAACTTTCCTCGGATCGTGACCTACGGGTGTATTGTCAGGATCCGCTCTGCGAATAAAATATGTGATTTTCGCTCTGAGTTGATTCAGAGATAAATTGAGCCTGATGTTTCTCCCCTGAATAGTTGACCACCCTTGAAGTCTGAAGTTCTATGAAGATAGACCTTTAGGCATTCTACTGGACATAGAGGATGCATCTTCTTTCAGAGGGCAGATTCTCCAGGGACCCCACCTGTTGGTGGGTAACTCATTCTTGGCGAGAAACGTAGGATCCGGAAACAGGTTCAGTTCTTCCCCATCCAGGAACTGAACACGACCTGCCTCTCTCGAGAGGCTCAATCTCACTAACCCTGGCCCCGACGCGAGTGCAAAATAGGAAAATAACTTTTTGTGTCAAATCCTTTAACGCACACTCTTCATTGCTCAACAGAGAAGCGAAATGAAGAACTTGTCTAAAGACCATGAAATGGGCTTTGGAGGTGCTGAAGGTCTGAGCCTAGCACAGGCTTTCGGGACTTTATTAAAGATCTCGTTACCTAGGTCGACCTGGAGGGCATATAGAATGGGTCTTGTCAAAGCAGACTTACACGCTGAAATCGTGTTCGCTGCCAACCCTTGACCATGGAGGTGGGGAAAAAGATAAGCAGAAGTCTGTCAAGATCTCCTGCGGATCTTCGCCTTGACAAAAGGCCACCCATTTTCTCCAAGATGACTCATATTGCCTTCTAGTAGATTTGCACTTATATTCCTCAAGGAAGTCTATACTGGCTTTCGAAATCCTGAAACGCTTTCTCACCGCTAGGGAGAGAAAATCATGAGCTGCAGGGTCCGGGTTTTTCTGTAATGAAGCGCAGACAGTTGACTTCTGGGCTCGCTGGGTCAGAACTGGATCTGGTAGTGGTACAAACTTCAGCTACAGTTCCAATGCCAGGAGGAACCACACGCTGTTCGGCCACTTGGGGGCCACTATTGCCGCTACCCTTTGAAGGATCTCAGTTTGTTGAGGACCCTCAACAGAAGGTTGTGAGGAGGGAACAGATAAATCTTGGACCATCTGTTCCAGTCGAGGGACATCGCGTTCACTGCTTCCGCTAAGGGGTCCTCGTACGGGGCACGTACAGGGGCAACTTCTTGTTGTCTTTCGTCGCAAAGAGGTCTATCTGCAGTTCTGGGACTGATTCAGAATGAAGGAGAATGATCCTGCGTCTAAGGACCATTCCGACTCTATCGGTGTGAACCTGGATAGAGCGGTCCGCTGTCACATTGCGGACTCCTTGAAGGTGAACTGCCGACAGGTACCACTTCTTTTCCGCCAATCGGAAGACGGCCAACATCACCTGGTTGAGAGGTGGTGACCTCGATCCTTGTCGATTCAAGAATCTCACAACTACCTCGCTGTCAATCACCAACTTATGTGGATCGAATGACGCAGGGAGACTTTCTTTAAGGTAAGGAGCACTGCCCTAGCTTCTAGAAAGTTTTATGTGAAAGGTCTTGAATAGCCTGGACCAAGTGCCCTGGACTTTTTTCCGATGAGAGTGACCTCCCCATCCCTCCTTCGAGGCGTCCTGAGTGAATCGTCACCGACGGGGGAGGTGGCTGAAGAAGAACCTGACTTCTTTAGATGTCTGGCTTGGACCAAGGCCTGAGGAAGAGTACTTAGCCGAAGCGGCTGGTCTTCCTCAGATCTCTTCACGCGTTTGATGCATACCTTCTCCAAACTCGATTGCATCCTTTAGCTGTGCTCTTAGCACTGGGTCTGTCACCGAAGCAAACTGGAGAGAGCGCAGTACTCTCTCCTGCTCGTGTCTTGATATCCTTTCGGAATCTTGAAGTCTCTTGACAGAACCCGCTATCTCCTTCCTTTTCTTCGCCGAGGCGGAGAAACGGTGTGGACAAAAGGTCCCAGTGGATCTCAGCCACTGGAACTTTTGAGATGGAGAAAGTCGAGACTTTTTCTGTTGATCTTGAAGCCTAGGTACTCTAGGGAACTGGATCACTTGACTGGAAGCTTGCAAGCATTCTGTCTCGGATGCTTCCCACACAACCAGTCGTCCAGGTAGGCTACTACCTGAATTCCCTTTAGGCGAAATTGTTTGAGAGCTCGCTCGCAAGCTTCGTAAAAATCCTTGGGGCTATGTTTAGCCCGAATGGCATGGCTCCGAAGGCGTATAGTCTTCGTTGTAGCCTGAACCCTAGGTAGGGGGAGAGTCGATGGCTAATTGGAATGTGCCAGTAGGCGTCTGACAAGTCTATAGAGACGGAATATGCCCTCCTGGGCAGTAAGGTCCTTATGTGTTGCAGTGTTAGCATTTTGAATTTGCAATTCACTATGAACTTGTTAAGTGGCGACAAGTCCAGAATGACTCTGAGCTTTTCCGAGTCTTTCTTGGGAACACAAAACCAGCCTCCCTTAGAAATTGATGGGCTTCACCCTTTTTCTCCAACAGTTCTTGAACGTACTCCTCCATAACAGGGGTGGAGTGTTGAAAAACCGAAAGGCACGGGGGTGGAGTGCTGTACCAGCTCCCGCCCAGTCCATTCTTGAGTAGGCGTGGGCCCAGGGATCGAAGGTCCACCGATCCCGAAATTTCAGAAGTCTCCCTCCTACCGGTATCACCTCGCTTGGACTGCCGTCCTGAGGTCTTGCCTTCCTGACCATGACCACCCCTGAGTCCCCTTCCCCTTGAGGGGCGTCCTAGACGAGCCTCTGGCTGCTCCTCTAGGCTTTGCTCGAAAGGAAGTAGACTGCCCTTCGAACGCTGGGGTGAATGCCGTGGACTGTGTCGACACGGCCTGGGGTACCCACTGAAAGGTGGTCGGGGTTTATGCCACGATCTGGGGCACTGGGGGCAATGGCAATTGCAGTTGCTGTTGCTGTCTAAGAGGCTTGGCTGGCCGACACGGTAGCCTAGTCCTCATAGTCTTCTTCTTTGGTTGAGAACCCTCATCCGGGGAAGACTTTCTTTTGATAGCCAGGCCCCACTTCTGGAGAAGGTTTCTATCTCTCAAGGCGGCTTTATCAACAGCTTCTTTGACCAAGTAGGTAGGGGAAAAGGGTCTTTTCCCCAAATGTTGGAGGAGATTAGTTTCTTTAGCTCGTGCCTCACCGTAGCCGAGGTAAACACGAACTCCCTACAAGCTCTCCTTGCCTTGACGAAGCCATAAAGGTCCTTCGTCACTGTGGCCAGATGAGGCTTGGCCACTACCATGAACATTTCATGGACCTTGGGGTCACTTGCCATCGTCTCGAGAGTAGTCTGAAGAGACATTGAGGCAGTCAGTCTTTCTTTTGTATCGAACTCACTTCGCAAAAGAAAGTCAGACAGCTTAGGGGGGTCCTTGCCGAACTGACGTCCGGCAATATCAGCCTCAACTTTCCCACTGAGAACGTAAGATGGGACGTTCTTCCAGTCTTTGTGGTCCATAGGCAGGGCCTGCGACAAGGGTTTACACTCCTCTAGGGAGGGGCAAGACTTGCCGGCCTCGATTGCTTTTAGTACAGCCAGAAACCTTTTCTGTAAAAAGGGGAAGGCTCTAGTAGGCGAGGACACAAAGGAAGGGAGCTTCCTATTCAATGCAGCTACCTTTGAGTTAGAGAAGCCCCTCTCTTTCATCGAGGATGAAAGTAGAGCTTGAGCCTTAGCATGGTCCATCACTATGACCTCCTTCGGCTCTGTCTCCTCCTTTGAAGCTGGTTCCTTCCTCAGCCGCACATAACAGTCCGGATATGATGCCTGGCTGGGCAGAATTCCACCCTCCAGGGGAACTGAGCCCAGCTTATCCGAGATGACGATCTTTCCAGTTGTCATCGGCATGTGCTCAGCATACCTCCATGGGTTAGCATCTGAGCACAAGGGAAGGTCTTTCACATTGAGCTTTTTCTGGGGCCCATGTGATTCTGCAAGGCACTGCATTCGCAGTTCCATTGCAGCCGCTTCTCCTGATTCTCCTTCTGCATTTGTTGGATCATTCAACAATAGAAGAGAGGGCCTGTCCAGCTCTACTGGGAGACCGGCCGATGTAGAGGGCTTGAACTTCATCCTGGGATTCTGCCAGGAGGTCTTCCTCCTGACACCCGTCCACATCAGACATCCTATCATCTAGCTGGATGTCTTGCATCGCGACTGCGACTTCAGCATCCACCTGGATCTGAACTTAGGGGATCTCCTCTTGAGGCTGGGGAATCACTACATCAGCTGATGCCTTAGGGAAAGGATACGCCCTCATCTTCTCACTTGAAGATAAGGGCCAGAAGTGTTCTTTTGGAAGCCCCTTACCCAGGTACGAAGCTTCTTCCTAGCTATTTATTGTCTCATTAATCAGGTTAGTGCACACAGTACATACCTGAGGGTCCCAATACCGGAGATCATCCTTGGAGACAGCGTATGCTGCGTGTCTCCTACAAAACTCATGTCCGCAGAGGTTCTTGCTGCTGACATTGCAGAAAGCACTTCCCCCACTTCGGAGTGTCCTTCTGTAAAGAGAAGAAATTTCCATGAGTATCAAGTGAACTATGTATCACTGGATATGCATAGTATAGCATAACAATTCAGAAAGGAAAGACACACACTTGTGTTTCCCTCACAACCCATTGTTGTAGCCTTCCAGATAATAAAATCAAAATGGTTTATCTCTTCTAGAGTAACCAATGCAAGGTTTCCAGAGGAAACAGGTGGAGCTCACACCTAAGCAATGATTTTAAAATCCTGGATAATAGACAGGGAAGAACTTAGCTTCCTATCTGAGGGCAACAGCAAAGGGGTGTGCAAGAAAAACACAATAGTGTTAGAAGATACAGTGCTGTACCAAAACCCTTACTATAGTTTTCTTCTTACTGTATATGCTATACAGAAGAATACTAGTACAGTATAGGGGGATGTGTGCCGGCCTGCCTTTGCCGGCCGGCACACACCACAGCTTAGCTTTAAAGTATACTACTTAACAGCTATAGGGCGGGCAGCACTCTGGTTCAAATGCCTGTGCCGGTCGGCAGCAACTGCCGGCCGGTAACAGCCAGTGTTGGCCGGCAATGGCTGCCGGCAGCAACTACACAAGGTAGTACCCAGCTGCCGGCCACACTCTTGGTGACCGGCAGACAAGGGACTGACATAAGCCGGCCGGCAAAGGACAAGACTGATGCAGCCGGCACCAAAAGAACCAGAAGACTATACCTGCCCGGCTGCCGGCCTCATAGGCCGGCAGCCGGGACAGGTACAGCACTAGAAGAAAAATAGAATGGATGCCGGATAAGAGTGTACACAACCTCCAAGCCCGGCAACCGAAAGAGTGCATATAAGGAAGGGGAGAAACTAATTCAGGCTTCCTTGACCAATGCCGTCCGGCTCTGCCGGCAGGCATGGATGAGGGACCAAGAGAGGTCCGGGCAGCACTCGAAAACATAAGACCCTTACCGGCCAGCAGCTCTGCCGGCCGGCAATGGGCTGAGTCAATTCCACATCCCAACCTATACTAGGTCCAGAAGTAGAACGACATACAGTACAGTAGACCCTGCCGGCCAGCTCTGCCGGCCGGCAAGGTACAGTACAGTAATGGCTAGGCCATTACGGAGATAGAGGGGGAAGGGACAAGAGGGTCCTGCCAACCTTGCTTTAGTGACAGATCACCCGCAGCCAAGAAACTTATCTTAGCCTAAGGGAGATCTAAGGGGAAAGGCCAGCAATACTTGCCAGCTTCCAGAGCACCAAAGCAAGGAAGGCGTTGCTACTCCCAAGGGAAGAACTTATCCTCCCCCGAGAACAGCAACAGGACTAGTCTGGTAGATCAAAAAAGAAGAATCATAACTACAGAAACCTTCGTAGTGACCTAAGGGAGCTAAGCTCCCTTTGTATGTGTTAGGTCAGCGAGGGGGACTCTGCCCCAAGCCAGACAACACAGACTCAGACTAAAAAACTCTGTTGTTCTGTCCCTCTTGAACCATAACTACAGGAACAGGAAGGTACAGTAACACCTAGTATAGTTTTATCGAAAATAAATTCGGAAAAAACCACTTCGGGGGTAAGCCCAAGGCTTAAACAGAGGGGAAAGGGATTGCATACCTTCTCCGAAGAAAAGAAAGCAACCGGGGAGTATGATAAAGTATACTAAGGCTCCATAAGCAATTAGCCTAGGCACCAAGAGAATCGATTACCTAATTCACCGAAACTCACACGTATACAATCTTGGAAATATTCCACACAGTCTAAAATGTATAAAATATAGCCTAAAGCTTCAATAAAATTTTAATTACACTCGGAAAAAACCAAAATCATGCATGGAGTACTAGGACCAAACGACTAGGCTACATGGCCTAGCGTAGGCCAGAATGGCGAATACTTCGCCAAATAATACTAAGCACGAAAGGAAATCCTATGTAAAGCTAAATAGCTAAATTTATTAAAGCAAAACAACCAGGAATGTCGCTCTGACTAACTAATTTATACCTAGCGAGCGACAGTGTCAGGACACCTCTGGTAGGCTACGGCTCTTGTATCAAAGATTAATCCTAATAATCACTCAAAATTTTACCCAGAGCCTACATTTATACATAACAGACACTATACTCAACTTATCAGAGGCCAACGAAGACGGAGAAGCCATGAAAAGCCGAATAAATCCAAGATTTGCGAGAAAAACAGGAAAAAACACCGAGTTGTTAAGCTACGCAAAAAGGAATACAGATGGCGCCAGGATTGGCGCCAGGCACGCATACGAATCGGGGGATAGGGAAGCCTTGGGAGCGGCTCCCTTTTTCTTTCCGAATTCGTATCTCGTCAATCACCTCCTACGAGACGAAATCTCTGTCCAGGATGTAGATTGCCATGTGACGTGTCTAGAATACGTCCTCTGATATGTCGCGATATCCCTTTCATGAGGGATACTCGCTCCAGGAGTTAGAATTCTGGTACCTTAAGGTAAATTCTCTGGGAATATCGCCGTAGTTGTAATATACCCTAGGAAGCTACCCTATAGGAACTTCCATCAGGACGACATGGCTTGAGCCCAAATATATATATATATATATATATATACATATATTCATATATATATATTATATATATATATTTTATATATATACATACATACATATATATTTATATAGATATTGTACAAACATACACACACATGAATATATATATATATATATATATATATACAGTGCATATATGTATATACACCACACACATATATATATATATATATATATACATATATATATATATATATATATCTTATCATTAGGTTCCCAGTCACTAGCTATGGTATAATAAATTTTTGGTGCCCAGATCCTTGTAATCGATGTGAATCAGTTTGAATATTGTTGATAACAGAAAAGAGATTTGACCTGAAGGTTGTGAATAGTACAGTGTTAATATGATTTTATGTATTGTTTGGAAATATTTTTGGAAACGAATTTAGTATTGTTAAATTAGAAAATATAACAGATTGATATCCAAGTTTTTTTTAATAATCCAGTGTTCAGGAATTGTCAGAGGCTAAAGTAACTAAAGCTTATTGCCTCTCTCTCTGAATGGCATGTGGTGGCCATGCAACGAGTGGGATGATTAATGACTAAATCAAGTGTCTAGTTTTACAAGTGTTGATAAAATCGGGAAAGTTACCAAAAGAAAAAATTCTGGCAGCTCGTGAGCTCTTGGTTGAAGCTGACGAAGAATTTTACTTAAGGAAAGACTGGTTGACCCACAAACTGAAGGTAGGAAAACAGATAGGGATGTTGAGGCGGATATTCGATGAATTTCAGCGGATGAGAATTTGATCAAGTTCGAGATGATGGCAAGTACGAAGGAAATGGAAGAAAATGAACGAAAAGAATCCTCTGCTCTATTTTGTTTCTGTTGTGTTACATGGAAAATTGATTTCAATTAACATAATTGATTCACGATAAAAACCAAATTTAATTCCTCTGTGTAGTTTTGAATAGATAAATTATGTATAATTTATATAGCTATAGAGAGAGAGAGAGAGAGAGAGAGAGAGAGAGAGAGAGAGAGAGCGTTATGGACATTCTTGATATTCCAAAGAACTTTTAGTCCGCAGAGACTCCATTTGCCATTGGTTAGTTTAATTGTTCAAAGTGTTTTTACGATGTTGTCTGACTCGAGAGAGAGAGAGAGAGAGAGAGAGAGAGAGAGAGAGAGAGAGAGAGAGCATTATAAACATTCTGGACGTTTCAAAGACTTTTAGTCCTCAGAGACTCCTTTTGCTCTGTGTTAGAGCGAGGTAGCTTAATTGTAGAAAGAGTGTTTACGATTTTGTCTGACTCTTGAATGAGAGAGAGAGAGAGAGAGAGAGAGAGAGAGAGAGAGAGAGAGTGTGTGTGTGTGTGTTATAACATATTTGGATGTTTCAAAGATTTTTTCGTCAGACTAGAGATTTTTTGCGAATTCTTGAGAGTTTTAGCTTATTTTTGAGAGAGAGCCTTACCTTATTGCCTTATTTTTTTTGGGGGTTTCCCCAGGTCCCTCAGTGTGAGGCACCTCGTATATCCACCAAAGAGTTGCTAATGCATCTTCCGGTGTATTTTGCATCTTCCAGTCTTGGATGGTCTGGGATGCATCTTAGGTATTTGTCGAGCTTATTCTTAAACAGATTTACGTTCCTTCCTGGAGAGAGAGAGAGAGAGAGAGAGAGAGAGAGAGAGAGAGCGTTATGAACATTCTTGATATTCCAAAGAACTTTTAGTCCGCAGAGACTCCATTTGCCATTGGTTAGAGCCAGTTAGTTTAATTGTTCAAAGTGTTTTTACGATGTTGTCTGACTCGAGAGAGAGAGAGAGAGAGAGAGAGAGAGAGAGAGAGAGAGCATTATGAACATTCTGGACGTTTCAAAGACTTTTTAGTCCTCAGAGACTCCTTTTGCTCTGTGTTAGAGCGAGGTAGCTTAATTGTAGAAAGAGTTTGTACTATTTTGTCTGAATCTTGAATGATATAGAGAGAGAGAGAGAGAGAGAGAGAGAGAGAGAGAGAGAGAGGGAGAGAGAGAGCGTTATAACATATTTGGATGTTTCCAAGATTTTTTCGTCAGCTTAGAGATTTTTTGCGAATTCTTGAGAGTTTTAGCTTATTTTTGAGAGAGAGCCTTACCTTATTTCCTTATTTTTTGTTTGGGTTCCCCCACGTCCCTCAGTGTGAGGCACCTCGTATATCCACCAGAGAGTTGCTAATGCATCTTCCGGTGTATTTTGCATCTTCCAGTCTTGGATGGTCTGGGATGCATCTTAGGTATTTATCGAGCTTATTCTTAAACACATCTACGCTCACTCCTGATATGTTTCTTAAATGAGCTGGCAGCACATTAAATAGTCGCTGCATTATCGATGCTGGTGCGTAGTGGATTAATGTCCTGTGTGCCTTTCTTAGTTTTCCTGGTATATTTTTTGGCACTATTAATCTACCTTGGCTTGCTCTTTCTGATATTTTTAGTTCCATGATGTTTTCAGTAATTCCTTCTATTTGCTTCCATGCTTGTATTATCATGTAGAGTTCTCTTCTCCTTTCTAGACTGTATAGTTTTAAAATTTGCAGTCTTTCCCAGTAGTCAAGGTCCTTAACTTCTTCTAGTCTAGCAGTATAGGACTTTTGTACACTCTCTATTTGTGCAATATCCCTTTGGTAGTGTGGATACCATATCACATTACAGTACTCGAGTGTACTACGTACATAAGTATTGTAAAGCATAATCATGTGTTCAGCTTTTCTTGTTTTAAAGTGTTTGAATAACATTCCCGTTTTTGCTTTACATTTAGCCAACAGTGCTGCTATTTGGTCGTTGCATAACATATTCCTGTTTAACATTACACCAAGGTCTTTAATTGCTTCCTTGTTTGTGATTGTCTCGTTATTAGGCCCCTTGTATGCATATACCATTCCTTCTCTGTTTCCATAATTCGTTGATTCGAATTCATCGGAGTTAAATACCATCCTATTTATCTCTGCCTATTCATATATTTTGTTTAGATCTCTTTGTAGTGAGTTCCTATCTTCATGACAAGTAATTTCTCTACTTATTCTTGTGTCACCGGCGAAACTTCTCACCACAGAGTTTTCAACATCACAGTCTATGTCTGAGATCATAATAACAAACAGCAGTGCAGCTAAAACCGTACCTTGTGGCACGCCAGATATTACCTGAGTTTCATCCGATTTCTCGTCATTTGCAACCACTATCTGTTTTCTGTTTTGCAGGAATTCTTTTACCCATTTTCCCATCTTTCCCACAATATTATGCTTTCTCATTTTTTTCTCTAATATATTGTGGTCTACCTTGTCAAAGGCTTTTGCAAAATCTAGATAGATCACATCTGTGTCTTTTTCACGTTTCATATTTTTGTATATGTTTTCATAGTATGATATCAGGTGGGTTTGTGTACTTTTTCCGGGGACAAAACCGTGTTGACCTATATTAAACAAATTATTTTTAACCAAATGATCCATAATTTTGTTTTTCATTACCCTCTTATACACTTTCATAATATGTGATGTTAGACTAACTGGTCTATAATTGCTTGCCTCTAGTCTTGATCCACTTTTGAAATGGGGGTTATATAAGCTAATTTATGTTTAACATATATCTCGCTCATATCTACACTTTGTCTTAGCAGTATTGCAAGTGGCTTCGCGATAGTGTTTGCAGTTTTTTTTAACAGAATCGCGGGAACTCCATCTGGTCCGGCTGCTGATCCATTTTTAATTTCGTTTATAGCCTTGACAATATCTGCTTCATTAATATCTATATTTGTTAGATATTCAACATTTTCTTCTCTCATTCCTGTTTCATTATTCTCATTCGCAATTCTTGGCGTGAACTCACTCTTATATTTTTCTGCTAATATGTTGCATATTTCCTTTTTTTCATTCGTTAGCCGTCCTTCAATTCTTAGAGGGCCTATTTCTAATCTCCCTTTATTCATCTTTTTTGCATAAGAGTAAAGTACTTTGGGTTTTTTTTTTATATTTTGAAGTGTCCTTTCTTCTAAGTCCCTTTTTTTCATTTTCTTTTGACTGTATAATCTTTTGTTCTGCATTTTCTATCTAACATTTTATTTCCATTATTTTCCACACATTTTTTTTTTTGTAAGATTTTTCTTCCACTTTCTAATTTTCTGAAATAAGATCCTTCTTTCTCTTGGTATGCATGTCTTTTGTTTACTGTTTTTCTTCGGTACATATTTTTCAGCAATTTTCTCCAGTATTTTGTACAGTATGTCCGTATTTACCTGTATATTATCACTTACAAACACTTTTTTCCATTCTTTATTCAGGTCTTCATTTATTTCTGACCATTTTATATTCTTACTATAAAAATTATATTTTCCATATCCTTCCCAATGTTTTGTACTTTTATTAATTCTGTGATCACTTGCTTTGGAATGGACTATTAATTCTATGACATTATGGTCTGAAATTCCCGTGTTATACACTATTATTTCTTTAACATAATTCACCTCATTCAAAAATACCAGATCTAGGACATTTTCCTTTCTTGTTGGAATATGGTTTATTTGTTGCATATTATGTTCTAATAGCATATCCTGAAGCTTTTCAAATTGCCTCTTATCCTCTGCGCTACTATTTCTCTCTTTTTTATATGTATACATACAACCACTTTTTTCTATACGTTTTTTCCAATCCACGAAAGGAAAGTTAAAATCTCCGGATAAGAGTATATTCCAGTCTTTATGGTTTCTACATATATCATCTATTTTTTCTATTATTATGTCAAACTCCTTAGTATTTGGGGGTCTGTAAACTACAGTATTCACTAGTTTTTCGTATTCAAATACTACCGCAATCAATTCAAATTCTGTGTTGCTGTATTTTTCACAGACTTTTCCTTGATTTATGTCCCTTCCATATATTGCGGTTCCCCCTTTATTCCTATTTATTCTGTCGGATCTATAAGTTTGGAAACCCTTTATCTGGTCATCACTGCCAGTTTCTTGGGAATACCATGTTTCACTTACATTTTATATATCTATTTTTTCAATTTGGGTTACATCTTCTAAGAACTCTATTTTCCTTTTAGAGTTACTCGTGACTAAACCCTGTGTATTCATCACTATTATGGTTTGTGTTTCATCCCCATTATTTAATATTGGTAATAATATGGATTCTCCCATGCTTCCTTCCTGTTCTGATATGATGTTCTTCTCTTCATTTCCCAGAATTCTGCCATTAGAAAATCCAACTTTTTTATTATATTTGTTCTTTCGCCTTCATATTTATTTTTGTGTGTATACCTGCAATTATCCCCATATCTGCACCAACCCCTGGCATTATAGATGCATTCTTTGTAGTTGGGCTCTATATGTGCAGATTTGGGTTGAAAGGCCTCATATCTTGGGGTTTTTGGTGCATAGCGCTGTATATACATGGCCTGCTTTTTTGTTTCTTTTTTGTTTCATTTTTGCTTTCATTTTTCTTTTCAGTTTGCTGAGTTTTCTTATTCTCATTCTTAGTTGCAGGATGCATATATCGACATTTTTTGTTGAAACTGCATCCTTTTCCTTCTTTTAGGTTTTTGCATATTTTTGGATGGAGATCTCTGCATTCATCTCCATATCCGTCTAAATACGCACATTTACCATATATTTAATAATTATGCCATATCTTTGGATGCTTGTAGTAGCATCTTTCGCCAAATCTGCAATTCCCTCTTTTCAGCATATTGCAGACCATATCTTTCTTTCCTTTTTTTATTTTTGTTCTTGCTCTTCCCTAAAAGTATGTAGGTCTGGGTAGAGTCTCTTGGGTCTATTATTTTTTTCTCTCAGATAATTTATTCTTCATAAGTATGTTGTTGGATGGCATCATAAGTTATATCAATGATTTCCTCTGCATCCTTACACATATCCTGTTCATTTTTCTCTTCTTCTTCTTCTTCTTCTTCTTCTTCTTCTTCTTCTTCTTCTTCTTCTTCTTCTTCTTCTTCTTCTTCTTCTTCTTCTACTTCTTCTTCTTCTTCTTCTTCAACTATTTGCAGATTTAGTCTCGGCTTAATTATATTTTCTATCCAGACTAAGCATGTTGAGCAGAATACCTTTGTGTCTTTATTTTTTTTTTTTTGCTGTATTTCAGCACATGTAGGGTGTGTTGGAACATGGCAGGCATCACATTTTCTAATCAGTTGTTGAGGATTATTAATGGAATACCATATCTTACATGTATTACACCATTTTGGCATTCTTTTTCCCAATGCATCAATCAGCATATTCACCATATTGGACTTCTAATTGTTCTTTGATGGAATGTGTTGATTGATGTAGACTTTCTTTATAAGTCTCTTTATCACTTGGATCTTCTTTGGAGTTTCTTCTATTATTTTGTTGATGTTTTCCGCAGATTTGTTCCAGTTTATTGGATCATATTGTTTCAATATGTCTGCGAATATTTTTCCGTCACACTGGTTGGAGTTACTAGTGACCTCTGTTATCAGACGGTCGTGCTCCTGTTTCGCCAACTCATGGAATTTGCTTTTTCTGACTCCAGCGATGTCTCTCCACGAGTTGCCTGTGTTATACAGTGCCATCTTGATCAGATTTTTATTAATTCACAAGGTAACTATCCTACACTGGCGTTTTATCCCACTTTTCTGCCCTCAAACTAATCACCGACTATTCACGAAAACTTGTAGCTATATTTCACTCGATAGCCTTTTGTTATCAGCGTTAAATCAGGATATTTTTAGGGACGCACAAGTGTAATCACTCACCGGCACACAGATACAACTCAGAGAGGAGAGAGAGAGAGAGAGAGAGAGAGAGAGAGAGAGAGAGAGTCTGTTAAAACATACATATTCCACATATGACATTAAAGTAATAAAAAAAAATCAGACAATAAGAATATAAGACAATGGATAATTTTGCTCTTGATTCCTGGCCGATAGAAGAAGTGTATCTCCACTCCTAACACTTTGGACACAGTAAGCTACTCCGATAAACTCGTTTATATTTTTGGGTCACACTTGCTGCTCGTCAGACTTTTTTCTTCTTGAAAAGACTTAACGCTAACAAAGAATTACGGAAAATTAGGCGATGATGGCTTGAATGGATGGTCGGTTGTAATGGTGGGTGATTTAGAAAGGACACTCTGCTAAAAACCCGACACTAAATCAAGATAAAAGCTGGGAAGAGCGTAATGACAAGACGGATGAAATACATGGTTTTCAGTGTTCTAAAGATTCAGTAGGGGAAATGGATTTTTTAACTACAAATATTCCTTTGATATTTTTACCTAATATATTAGAGCGCGAGATGTTCCTACTGTATTCCAACTTACGCAAGAGACCACGGCTTGAATATATATATATATATATATATATATAAATATATATTTATATATATGTAAATATATATATATATATATATATATATATAAAGTCACTAAATCCAACCCAAAATCCACTCTGAAGTACCGATTTAATCATACAAGGTGAATAATATGGAGAGAGAGAGAGAGAGAGAGAGAGAGAGAGAGAGAGAGAGAGAGTTTTGCCTTACCTTACCTTATTGCCTTATTCTATGTTTGGATTCCCCCAGGTCCCTCAGTGTGAGGCACCTCGTATATCTACCAGAGAGTTGCTTATGCATCTTCCGGTGTATTTTGAATCTTCCAGTCTTGGATGGTCTTGGGATGCATTTTAGGTGTTGATCGAGCTTATTCTTAAACACCTCTATGGTCACTCCTGATATGTTTCTTAGATGAGCTGGCAGTGCATTAAATAGTCGCTGCATTATCGATGCTGGTGCGTAGTGGATTAATGTCCTGTGTGCCTTCCTTAGTTTTCCTGGTATAGTTTTGGGTACTATCAATCTAGCTAGGCTTGCTGTTTCTGATATATTTAGCTTCACTATGTTTTCAGTAATTCCTTCAATTTGTTTCCATGCTTGTATTATCATGTAGCGTTCTCTTCTCCTTTTTAAACTGTATAATTTTAAAAATTGCAGTCTTCTCTAGTAGTCAAGGTCCTTAACTTCTATTCTAGCAGTAAAGGACCTTTGTACACTCTCTATTTGTGCAATGTCCCTTTGGTAGTGTGGGTACCATACCACATTGTAGTACTCGAGTGTACTACGTACATAAGTTTTGTAAAGCATAATCATGTGTTCAGCTTTTCTTGTTTTAAAGTGTCTGAATAATATTACCATTTTTGATTTACATTTAGCCAACAATGTTGCTATTTGGTCGTTGCATAACATATTCCTGTTTAACATTACACCAAGGTCTTTAATTGCTTCCTTGATTATGATTGTCTCGTTATTAGGTCCCCTGTATGCATATACCATTCTTTCTGTTTCCATAATTTATTGATTTGAACTTATCGGAGTTAAATACCACCGTATTTATCTCCGCCCTTTCAAATATTTTGTTTAGATCTCTTTGTAATGAGTTCCTATCTTCATCACAAATAATATCTCTACTTATTCTTGTGTCATCGGCAAAACTTCTCACTACAGAGTCTTCAACATAACAGTCTATGTCCGAGATCATAATAACAAACAGCAGTGCAGTTAATACCGTATCCTGTAGCATGCTAGATACTACCTGAGCTTCATCTGATTTCTCGTCATTTGCAACCACTATATGTTTTTTGTTTTGTAGAAACTCTTTTATCCATTTTCCTATCTTTCCCTTAATATTATGCTTTTTCATTTTTATTTGTAATATATTATGGTCTACCTTGTCAAAGGCTTTTGCAAGATCTAGATATACCTCATCTGTGTCTTTTTCATTTATCATGTTTTTATATGTTTTCATAGTGTGCTATCAGTTGGGTTTTTGTACTTTTTCCTGGCACAAAACCGTGTTGACCTACTTTAAACAAACTATTTTTAACCAACTTAATCATTATTTTCTTTTATACTACCCTTTCATATGTGATGTTAGACTAACTGGTCTATAATTGCTTGCCTCTAGTCTTGATCCACTTTTGAAAATAGGGGTTATATATTCTAATTTATGTTTAACATATATCTCGCTCATATCTACACTTTGTCTTAGCAGTATTGCAAGCGGCTTCGCAATAGTGTGTGCAGTTTTTTTTAACAAAATCGCTGGAACTCCATCTGGCCTGGCTGCTGATCTAATTTTAATTTCGCTCATAGCCTGCACAATATCTGCTTCATTAATATCTATATCCGTTAGATATTCACTATTTTCTTCTCTCATTGCTGTTTCATTATTCTCATTCGCAATCCTTGGTGTGAACTCACTCTTATATTTTTCTGCTAATATGTTGCATATTTCCTTTTTTTTATTCGTTAACCGTCCTTCAATTCTTAGAGGGCCTATTTCTATTCCCTTTTTATTCATCTATTTTGCATAGAAGTAAAGTACTTTGCAGTTTTTTTTTATATTTTGAAGTGTCCTTTCTTCTAATTCCGTTTTTTTTAAATTTTCTTTCGATCGTATAATCTTTTTTTTCTGCATTTTCTATCATACTTCCTATTTCCATCATTTTCCATACAATTTTTTCCTTTGCAAGATTAAACTTCCACTTTCTACTTTTCTGAAATAAGATCCTTCAGTCTCTTGGTATGCAGGTCTGATGTTTATTTGTTTTTTTGGTACATATTTTTCAAATATTTTCTCCATATTTTTCAAAAATTTTCTCCAGTATTTTGTATAACATATCTGTATTTACCTGCATATTATCACTGACTAATACATTTTTCCAATCTTTGATCAATACTTCATTTATTTCTGACCATTTTATATTCATACCATAGAAACTATATTTTTTATATCCTTCCCATTGTTTTGTGCTTTGTTTTTCTCTGTGTTCACTTGCTTTGGAATGGACTATTAATTCTATGACATTGTGGTCTGATATTCCCGTGTTATACACTATTATGTCATTAACATATTTCACCTCATTTACAAATACTAAATCTAGGGCATCATCCTTTCTTGTTGGAATGTGGTTTATTTGTTGCATATTATGTTCTAATAGCATATCTTGAAGCTTTTCAAACTGTCTCTTATCTTCTGCGCTACTATTACCCTCTTTTTTTATATGTATATATACAACCACTTTCTTCTATCAATTCTTTCCAATCCACGAAAGGAAAGTTAAAATCTCCGGATAGGAGTATATTCCAGTCTTTATGGTTTTTAGATATATATCATCTATTTTTTCTATTATTATGTCAAACTCCTTAGTATTTAGGGTTCAGTAGACTACAATATTCACTAATTTTTCACATTCAAATTCTACCGCAATCAATTCACATTCTGTGTTGCTGTATTTTTCACAGACTTTTCCTTGATTTATGTCCCTTCCATATATTGCGGTTCCCCCTTGATTCCTATTTGTTCTGTCTGATCTATATGTTTGGAAACCCTTTATCTGGCCGTCACTGCCAGTCGCTTGGGAATACCATGTTACACTTATATTTAACATATCTATTTTTTTTCAATTTGGGTTAGTTCTTCTAAGAACTGTATTTTCCATTTAGAGTCACTCATGACTAAACCCTGTGCATTCATCACTATTATGATTTGTGTTTCATTCCCATTATTTAATATTGGTATTAATATGGATTCTTCCATGCTTCCTTCCTGTTCTGATATGATGTTGTTTTCTACATTTCCAGGAATTCTGTCATTAAAAAATCCAACTTTTCTATTATATTTGCTCTTTCGCCCTCGTATTTATTTTTGTGTGTATACCTGCAATTATCTCCATACCTGCACCAACCCCTGGCCTTATAGATGCATTCTTTGTAGTTGGGCTCTAATTGTGCATATTTGGGTTGGAGGGCTTCATTTCTTGGGGCCTTTTGTGCATAGCGCTGTATATTCTCGGCTTGTTTTTTGTTTGTTTCTTTTTTTGTTTTCTTTTGGCTTTCTTTTTTCTTTTCTGTTTACTGAGTTTTCTGACTTTCATTCATGGTTGCAGGATGCATGCATCTAAATTTTTTGTTGAATTTGCATTCTTTTCCCTTTTTCAGGCTCCTACATATTTTTGGATGGAGATCTCTGCATTCATCTCCATATCAGTCTAAATACGCACATTTACCTTATATTTCATAATTATGGCATATCTTTGGATGCTTGTAGTAGCATCTTTCGCCAAATCTGCAATGCTCTCTTCTCGTTGAATTGCAGACTATATCTTTTTTTTTTCTTGTTCTTGCTTTTCCCTTAAAGTATGTATGTCCAGGTAGAGTCTCTTGGGTCTATTATTTGTTTCCATAGGATATTCTATTTCTACGTAAGTATGTTGTAGAATGGCATACATTGTATCAATGACTTCCTCTGCATACTTACACATATCCTGTTTATTTTTCTCTTTTTCTTCTTCTTCTTCTTCTTCTTCTTCTTCTCCTTCTTCTTCTTCTTCTTCTTCTTCTTCTTCTTCAACTAATTGTAGATTCTGTCTCGACTTAATTGTATTTTCTATCCATAATAAGCACGTTGAGCGTAATACCTTTGTGTCTTTAGTACTTATTTTTTGTTGCACTTCAGCACAACTAAGATGTGTTAGTACGTGGCATACAGGGCATTTCTTTAATAATTATTTCGGGTTAAGAATACTGTACCATATCTTACATGTATTGCACCATTTTGGCATTCTTTTTCCCAACGCATCAATGAGCACATTCACCATATTGGACCTTTTATTGTTATTGAATGGAATGTGCTGATTGATTTATACTTTATAAGTATCTTTATCATCTGGATCTTCTTTGGAATTTCTTCTATTATTTTGATGATTTTTTCGGCAGACTTGCTCCAGTTTGTTGGATCATATTTTTTCAATATGAGAGAGAGAGATGATTAGTATGGGGAAAATTATGAGAGAGAGAGAGAGAGAGAGAGAGAGAGAGAGAGAGAGAGAGAGAATAAAGGTTCAGTTGGTAGGACCTTTCGTTAAGGATAAAAGGAAAGGATAGGATGTGATAGACGGAAGGGTGGGTAAGAATAATGAGGATGAGGTTCTTAAAGTACAGATATCTTACTTTGATAAAAAGGACTCTGTTTCCACCCTTGTGAAGAACGTGTCACATGTCTGATTCACGAGGAGGTTGAAAAGCAACGAAGGATGCCCAGCCGTTTTCAAGAGGAATTAACCCCCTTTTGCCCCCAATTGGGGGGGGGGGGTGTCATTGGCTTGACCGCTGTCCCATTGGTCATCAGCCTTGTCTCATCTCCCTACACACCACATCAATAGGCCCACTCCTGACTTCTCCCAGGTTTCCTTAGTTGCGGCTTGAGCAGCCACATGCTTTTTGAAGATATCTGAAATGAGACCTCAGGGGAGTAGATGGGTATAGGATGGGTGGGCAGGTGGTGAGACTCTGGGAAGGGTCCCAATGCTTGGGGCATTTCGACTAGTCATTGCTGCGGGGTCTTTTGTTTGAAAAGAAAAATGGTGCAATGACTGTCATGAATAACCATATATATATATATATATATATATATTTATATATAAGTATATATATACATATATATATATATATATATATAAATATATATATATATATATATATGTGTATATATATATATATATATATGCGTAAAAATCACAGGAAAAGGTGATGCTCAGATGCAGAAGAACCACAGGGAAAATGAAAATACGGAATATACACTTAAGTCCTGACTAGTTTCGTGATACTTCCTCAGAGGACTGAGGAAGTATCACGAAATTAGTCAGGACTTAAGTGTATATTCCGTATTTTCATTTTCCCTGTGGTTCTTCTGCATATTTATATATATATATATATATATATACGTATATGTATGCACACACACACACACACACATATATATATATATATATGTGTGTGTGTGTGTATATATATATATATATACGTATATATATATATATATACGTATATGTATGCACACACGCACACACACACACATATATATATATATATATATACATATATATATACATATATATATGTGTGTGTATATATATATATATATATATATTTATATAATATTTATATATATATATATATATATATACACACATATATATATATATATATATGTATATATATACGTGTGTGTGTGTATGTGTGTTTGTGGGTGTGTGTGTTATTTATCGTCCTCATTAATTTTTTAATGCATAAGAGAGTTGGAGATGGTAGAGAAGGATGAGACCGGATTTGTAAGAGGAAATTAAAGTATGCTAATGACGTTGTTCCTATTAGCAGAACACCACAGTATTTGCAATGCTTGCTTACCAGAACGCATGAAATACCACATTATGGTTAGCCCCATATAAATAGCCGATAAACAGATGATGAGATCGGAGTATGCAATTTAAGATGAAATATCATTTGGAGGAGAAAGGATTAATGGCGTAGAATTCTTTAAGTATCTAGTAACTATGGTCCACTAATAGTTTTAGAACTGGAGCTTAATGAATTAAAAACTCAAATCAGACAATGACTGGGTTAAGTAAAATTTGGAAATAAAATCGCCTATAATTACATTTAAAAATCAGGCGATATAGCAGTTTATTGAGATCTGTCATACAATATGGACATAAGCTGTGGGGATAGATACCTCAACGTTGTGAAAAGCTTTGAGTATTGCCAATATCAGCAAAGTTTTACTAGTCAGGGACACCCACATTAGGTTGGTATGCTATGGACGACAAGACAAAAGTCTCCCAGCATCACCAGTGGCGAGATAGATAATGGAAATGGCCAAACCCCAGACAATTATAGATATGTTCGATGGTTTTGTCCGGCATAGAGCTAGAAACAAACCCTTTTGTTGTTGTTGTTTTTGTTGTTGTTTTGGTTATTGTTGTTGCTGTTGCTGTGATTGTGTTTTTCATGTATTTTTATGGTGTTTAATAGCATTGAAATGCTCAAACGATTCAAAATAATAGATTTATATCCCCAAAATCCGTTTCATGTAAATAATATAAAAAAATAAACATCACCATAGTTACTTCCATTGCTTTGAAGAGAAAATTTCAAATTACAGTAATTATCAGGAATGAATTTCATAGGATATTTTTAAATATGGTTGGTATGAGAATATTTAAATACAGCCTTTTCGTCTCTCATCGAATTATAATTATATGTTTTAAAAATCATTTTTTTGAACAGGATTATATGTATGATATCCATTTCCTTCATTTGTAAAATTCCTAAAGACAAAAAGGTCATCGATATCACGGTAATTTCACAAATTGCAAATTATTTCGAAGAGCCGAATTGCAAAGAAATCTAACTTCATCATCCCTTTTTAATTCTTTATTAATATAATCATCTGTTCTATTTTTTCTGTTGCCTTATATGAAAATACTTATTTCAATTAACATCATTGATTCACGATAAGAACTAAATTTTATTCATCAGTTGAGGTTTAAATAGTTCACTTAGATATAATTTATAAAGCTAGAGAGAGAGAGAGAGAGAGAGAGAGAGAGAGAGAGAGAGAGTTACAAGCATTTTGGATGACTCGAAGACATTAGTCCGCGGAGACCCCATTTGCTCTTGGGGTAGGCGAATTACCGGTAGTTTAAATGTTCCGAAAGTTTTCATGATTTTGTTTGACTTTTGAATGAGAGAGAGAGAGAGAGAGAGAGAGAGAGAGAGAGAGAGAGAGATAGCATTACAAGCACTTTCGATGTATCAAAGACTTCTTAGTCCGCGGATAGTCCATTTGCTCTTCGGTAAAGCAAATTAGTTTAAATGTTCATAGTTTTTATAAAATTGTTTAATTCTTGAATAACAGAGAGAGAGAGAGAGAGAGAGAGAGAGAGAGAGAGCGTTACAAGCATTTTGGATGTCTCAAAGAGTTATTAGTATGTGGAGACTCGATTTGCTCTTGGGCAGAATGAATTAGGTTGATTGTTCAGAGTTATTATGAGTTTGTCTATCTCTTGAATAACAGAGAGAGAGAGAGAGAGAGAGAGAGAGAGAGAGAGAGAGAGAGATGGGGGGGGGGTTTACAAGCTTTTTAGATGTCTTAAGACATTTTAGTCTCAGGAGACTACATTTGCTCTTTAGTGAAGTTAAATTGTTTAAACGATTAGAGAGTTTTTACGATTTTGAATGGCTTATTCCTGAATGAGAGAGAGAGAGAGAGAGAGAGAGAGAGAGAGAGAGAGAGAGAGAGAGGTGTTATAAGCATTTTAAATGTCTCAAAGACTTTTTAGTTAGTGGAGACTCCATTTGCTCTAAAGTAGAGCGAATTAGTTCCAAATGTTCAGAGAGTTGTTGCAATTTTATCTAGCTTATGCTTGAATGAAAGAGAGAGAGAGAGAGAGAGAGAGAGAGAGAGAGAGAGAGAGAGAGAGACTGTTAAAACATTGATATTCGATATAGGACTAACAAAGTATTAAAAAAAAACAGACCGATAGAAGAAGTATATCCTCATTCCTATCACATTGGACACAGTAAGCTACTCCAGGAGACTAGTTCGTATTTTTCGGTCACACTTGTTGATCGTCAGACTTTTTTCTTCTGCTTGAAACGACTCAACGCTGATAAAGAATTACGGAAAATTAGGCGAGGAGGGCTTGAATGGATGGTCTGTTGTAATGGAGGGTGATTTAAAAAGGACACTCTGCTAAAAACCCGACACTAAATCAAGAGAAAAGCCGTGAAGAGCATAATGACAAGACTTGGTTGAAATAATTGGTCTTCAGGGTTCAAAAGATTCAGTAAAGGAAATGGATTTTTATAACTACAAATATAGTTTTTTATATTTTCACGTAATATATTAGAGCGGCAGGTACTGTATTTTCACTTACGGGTTACCAACGCGGGCTCTTGCGTTGCATATTTAATGTATAGTCACTAAATCCAACCAAAATTATACTGTAAGGTACCGTCTCAATCATACAAGATTATTCGTATGGAGAGAGAGAGAGAGAGAGAGAGAGAGAGAGAGAGAGAGAGAGAGAGATTGAAGTTATACCATGATTTTTTTTTTTTCATTGATCCATCGCTACAAGGTTTAGTAGTGTTATCAGTTTTAGAATGGTACACTAGCGATGTAGAGTATCCAAGGTTTTGATGTCACAGAGGTTTTTTTTTTAACACCTTTTGTGTTTACTTCTTATAAAATCCAACTCTACCAGAGTCTCAGTGTTACGGTTCTTTTTTTTTTTTTTTTTTGAAAACTTTGATCAACATTATTTTCCTCTCAAAAGGAATCCATATTTTTTTTTTATTATTATTAGGAGGTACTCTTAAGAGCAAAATGAGAGCGGCTACAGATACTATAGCCAAATTCACTTGCACATCTCCAAATGTATTATTAGCCAATATTCTATCACGCAAATTGTCAATATGGTTCGACGATTTTTCTTGCTGAAGTAACAGCAAGTCGAATTCCTTTATTTCATATGGCTGTTTGAACATATTCAATATTCAAATTATGAGATACATTAGTGAATGGTTAAAACTATGCTTTCTCATTTCAATCAGTAAATAAATTATTATGAATAATAGTTTTAATAAATCACAACAAATAGCTTTTCAGTGGAATTATCTGTCCAAAATTATCTTTTATTATATAATGATTAGATTACCGCCCAGAATAAAACGCCCAGTCTCCAAGTTATCTTCATAAGGACCTTCCATAATATCATTAATTACTTTTCAGGAAACGGGAATTTCCTTTTGACTCTGGGATGTTTCGTAATCAGAGCAATTATTCTTCATCTTTGAAGAACTACTTCCTCCAGTTACCATCCCTTTCTTTTCCTATTCATTCTCCAATATTAATCATCAAAATCAATATCAACTCGGTAATAGTTGAGCTTGCAGTTCCTCTTTGACATTCATGTAATGAGCTTGAAACCCCTTTAATGGAATATATTCCATTGGGACTGATTTATATGTGGAATTTTGACTGTAATCTCAACAGTTTTAAAGTGAATATATTAGTTTATGGCATTTTACTCACACTTATTTTCATTATCTCCTTGTAGAATTAATAACAAAATTTTTAATCATATAAAATATATACACATATATCATGCTATTTTCTCTTACAGGGACTATCACAAACTGATTACATCAACAACTTCAACCCGTCCTTTTTCAACATGCGAAACCCACACAGAATATCTATACAGTGGAGTTTTTTCTGCCATCTATTGTATTTGCTTTGGATAAAGAACGATGTTCCCTCAACACTCCATTGCAGTGGGAACATCCCCAGGGTGTTATGCAGGCGATGAGATGAAGGTTCTTGTGTACTCCTATTATCAAAAAGACCAAAGTGTGCATCTGCCACCACGTAAAGGAATAATGTCGAATTGCACAAGACTGTGGTAGATCTCCATTAGCATTCTTTGTTCATTCCCTAGATTGCTCGGAGATATTCTCCGTCCTATTAACCCTTCGAGGATCTTTGACATATTTTTTTTCCAGGGATTTTACAAGTATGAAAATTTGGCAAAAATTGTAAAATTATATACTGTAGCAATGGAGAGAAATATTCTCGATCACTAGGACAGAAAATACTCCCACTCTAATAGTTCTGTTCCCAAAAATGATTTAATCTCCCTTAAAATAACCTTTATCTTGATTTACCAATCAGTAGTTTTGGAGATGGATGTTACGGGAAGTTAATTTTCCTTTCATACAGTATATTGCCTTTTTTATTTTCGTATAATATCAACACTTGATTCATATAATTTTACTCGTCAAAACTGGAGGGTACACTCAGGCACACTTTTCTATCTTATTTCTCTTCTCGATTTTGTTTGTGTGTGGGGGGGGGGGCATTTTCATAGTAAATATATGAAAGGTCTCCTTTAATGCTGCAGCAGTTCTTAAAATATTCTATATTAAATGTTTATTACTTCTCTTGCAGTTAATTTATTTCCTGATTTCCTCTCCTCAATGGGCTATTTTCTTTGTTGAAGCCATTGAGCTTATAGTGTCTTCCTTTTCCAACTAATAGTGTAGTTTAACTAATAATAATAATAATAATAATAATAATAATAATAATAATAATAATAATAATATTGATATTGTCAGTAACACCAAGATTATTGGTAGCGCCCCAGATGGTCGACGTCTACGCATCCTAGAAGCTCTACTGATACAGCGAGATAAACCCACCCTTAATACGACCCAAGAGATGTTTTTGTTACCATCAAACCGTCGTATTGATACATCAAGAAACCCCTATCAAGGAGGACCTAATGAAGACACTACCAACCACGAAAATACCCCGAATTTTG
>NC_090733.1:81240904-81249124 GCF_036898095.1 Palaemon carinicauda | reverse complement strand
CTTTTTTTAAGCTTAGAGTTAAATTGGTAATATTTATTAAGTAAGACTGAAATTCCTCATGGAACCCTCGGTACTAATTATTATCTATTATTATTATTATTATTATTATTATTATTATTATTATTATTATTATTATTATTATTATTATTATTATTATTATTCTTAATAATAGCTAAGCTACACTGTATGTGGAGAAGCAAGATGCTATAAGCCCAAGTGAGTAGGCGAAATAAAAAAAATATATACTATATAAGGAATAATAAACGATTGCCATACATAATTGTTTACTGTTTGGATATGATTACTCAGCTAATTAACGAATGTGTGCTATACTGATATAGAACTGAAAAATGAAACAAATAAACTTTGTATGAATAGAAGACCAGAACCTGTTTCAATTAAATATTACATCCTAATATACTTCAAATCTTTTCCACCTATACTACTTCTTTTTCCAGGGTAATACGATATTCCGCTAATTAAAGATCGAGAGTTATTCTATTACATAAATGTGTACTAAAGTGGATATAGTATCTGTAATCGAAAAAAAACCACAATATCATTTAGAGGAAAATATGAAAATAAAAGAACTAAAAGATAGTTTATTGATTCACCTTTCTGTATAATCAATGAACTGGATTTTAGAGGCATTTCCTGCTGGATATTAGATTTACTTATTCAATATCATACACCATCAATTTTCTGACGTGTACTTTCTACAATGAATATGTAATTGATAATTTATTACTTAGCACGAAAACTATAATATTACACTCATATGATAGTTTTTCATTCGCAGCAGTATGTTAAACGAATATCCCTTCAATAATGCTCAGCCATGTCGGACATTAAGCTGAAAATTTATGTTAAGTATCCTTATCTAATGTATAATGGCAATATCCTTTCTCCTAGATTAAGTTAATGAAAGCTCATCTGTGATGAATGGCGATTCTATTTCCTGCTTTGCTGCTTACGAGATCACGCACGCGCAGTGTTGCTTGTAATTCAAGCATATATTCCGAGAGTAAGATTTTAAGAAAGGGTTCAAGTCCTTCTACTCTAATTAAGGAAGCATTATAAAAATAGCTGGTATTGTGAAAAGAAGGTGACAAGTACACCATTTTCATTTCAATAATGAGTATTAAACCTCTAACCACATTCTTCAACATTACTGCGTACTAATGTAAGCATCCATTAAAAATGACGGCTAGATATACAGAAAGATGTACACACGCACACGCGCGCGTAGAGATTCAACCGTCCCTACACACTGCCTCCTTCCCAATTAAAACACGGCAATTGTGGTTACCAAGTTTACCTATTAGGATATCCCTTCTCACCATTGTATGACTACTAGCTCTCCCCTACCCGAGGGATGGGAGAGACGGAGTAGTTTACACGCTTGGCAATGCCTTTACAGCTCGAACATATATATATATATGTATATATATATATTATATATATATATTATATATATATTATATATATATATATATATATGTATATATGTATGTATGTATGTATGTATATATATATGTATATATATATATATATATATATATATATAATATATATATATATATTATATATATAATATATATATATATATATATATATATACACGGATACCCAAGACACCTCCCCCAATTTTGGGGTTGGCTAACATAAGAAAAAAGAAATGAAAGGGAAGTTTTTCTCTCTTCACTCCTCCCAGCCTGACGAGAGATTCAGCTGTGTGTGGCTGTTACTGTTAGGGTGCCACAGCCCTCCCTCCCCTATTATCCACCACCATATTTCATATGCTAAAACACCTACTGCTGCTGACACAGCAGACACCAGTGTGACCGGAGGAAGCAGCGCCCCCGTATTGGAACTGCATCACAATAACTCGCTTTTCATTCCCATTTCTAGCACAGTTTTTCGCCTCTGTCAACATCTTTCCCCTCCTATCACTCAGAGCTTCCTTCATTCTATCCAGTTCACACCCAAACCTTGGCTCTCCTTTGTACTTCTCCCTTTAACTCTTGCATTCATCACCTTCTTTAGCAGACAGCTACTTTTCCATTCTCTCTATATGTCCAAATCACCTTAAAACATTCATATCCACTCTAGCTGCCAAATCATTTCTTACACCCTTTCATATCTCCCTACGTAGTTCCTAAACCTATCTGATCGAGATAAAACCAGCCACACTCGTCAGAAAATTCATCTCAAACATAAACTTTGTCTCTCCGTCACTTCTATTCCCAAAACTCCGATCCATGAATCACAGATGGTAGAATCCCCATCTCATAAAGAACTCTATTCTTTACCATTCCCCTAACTGCCAATAACAATTTATATCCTTCATTCACTCTCTGACGTGCATTCACTTCCACTCCATCATTTGCTGCAACCACAGACCCGAAGTACTTAAACTGATCTACTTTCAAGTAACTCTTCTTTCAATGTGGCCTTCAAAGTAACTCTACTCCTCCCTTCTTGGGCATCTCATAACCTTGCACTTTCCCAAATTAACTCTTAACTTCCAACCTAACATACCCTTTCAAACAATGTCACTAACCTTCCAAACAATGTCACTAATCGACCAAGCTTCTCTTCAAAGCTTGCAATCAGTATAGTATTATCCAAAAACAACAACTGATTTACCTTCCAATCATGATCACTCTCGTCTATCAGTTTTTATTCCTTGACCATGAACTCAAGCTTTCACCTCTCTCACCACTCACTCAATAAGGAAATTGAACAACCTTGTGACATCACAACATCCCTATCTCAACACCAATCACACTTGCTCTCTCTCTCTCTCCTCTCTCTCTCTCTCTCTCTCTCTCTCATCTCTCTCTCTCCTCTCCTCTCTCCTCCTCTCTCTCTCTCTCTCTATATATATATATATATATATATACATACATATACATAAATATATTCATGTATATATATATATATATATATATATATATATATATATATAAATAAATATATATAAATATATATATATATATATATATATATATATATATATATATGTATATATATATACATATATATACATATATATATATATATATATGTATACATATTTATGTTTATATATAAATTTATATATACATAAAATATGTATTTATATACACACATATGTATATATATATATATATATATATATATATATATATATATATATATATATATATGTATATATATATATACATATATATATATATATATATATATATATATATACATATATATGTCTATATATAAATTTCTATATACATAAATATATATTTTATATACACACATATGTATATATATTATATATAGTATATATATATATATATATATATATATATATATATATATACATACATATATATAAATATATATATATATATAATATATATATATATATATATATATATATATATATATATATATATATTCATATATATACTCACACACACGCATATATATATATATATATATATATATATATATATATAAATTATATACGTAAAAATATATATACATACATTACTACTATTATTATTATTATTATTACTTGCCAAGCTAAAACCCTAGTTGGAAAAGCAAGATGCTATAAGCCCAAGGGCTTCAACAGGGAAAAATAGCCCAGTGAAATATGGAAATAAATAAATGATGTAAATAAATAAACAATAAATCATTCTAAAAACAGTGACAACGTCAAAACAGATATGTCCTATATAAACCATTAACAACGTCAAAAACAATATGTCATATATAAGCTATAAAAAGACTCATGTCAGCCTGGTCAACATAAAAACATTTTCTCCAACTTTGAACGTTTGAAGTTCTACTGATTCAACTACCCCGATTAGGAAGATCATTCCACAACTTGATAACAGCTGGAACAAAACTTTTAGAATACTGTGTAGTATTGAGCATCATGATGGAGAAGGGCCTGGCTATTAGAATTAACTGCCTGCCTAGTATTACGAACAGAATAGAATTGTCCAGGGAGATCTGAATGTAAAGGATGGTCAGAACTATGAAAAATCTTATGCAACATGCATAATGAACTAATTGAACGACGGTGCCAAAGATTAAATCTAGATCAGGAATAAGAAATTTAATAGACGGTAAGTTTCTGTCCAACAAATTAAGATGAGAATCAGCAGCTGAAGACCAGACAGAGAAAAATACTCAAAACAAGGTAGAATGAAAGAATTAAAACACACTTCCTTCAGAATAGATTGATCACCGAAAATATTAACCTGGATAGGTACGCTCCTCGGACACCACTTTAAGGGTATACTCGGACGCGAACGACCCCGACGCCAAAAAACAATTCTTGAAAAATCAGTTTTTGCAGTAACCTCCTTTTTTCTTTTGCCAAAAAAAACTTCAATGAATGCTTAAAGCAACTGTAAAGATAAATACTACTCATCTGCAGAAAAACTATTTATTATAAATATTTTAAAAAATTAAGTAGAAAAAAAAAGACCTGACATAAAAAATTCATAAAAAAAAAGTTTATACATATATACACAAATCCTTTTAGGAATTGATTCTTGAATGTTTAGGACACATCTTGATGTATTTTGGATGAAGTCAGACCCATGGAGGTGAAGATCTGAAATGAGAAAAAAAAGGGTAACTTTTTTTGGCCAAAAAATTTGTCCAAATTTCATGAATTTTTTTGGGTACCCAAATGAAATAGGAAGTGGCTAATTTTTTTAGGGAATAAACATATGTTATCCTAAAATAGAAATATGTGAAAAAATCTTCATTATTTTGTAAATTACATTTTATATCAGGGGCCATATCTAAAGGTAAATTTTTTGAGTACTTAGAAATTTCGTAAAAAAATACATATATTTAATATATAATATGATATTTATGTCAGGTAAAAATATACCAAAATATCACAAATTCTATAGGGAACAAGAATATATATAGATAGGGCAGCTTACGCTTCGGATATGTCCACAAAATGGCCGCCAACCACACTGACTCAGACTCCCTAATCTGCCACTTGAAATGTAGGAAGGGTATGTCAATTTCAAGGTGTTATTTACTAATCTAATTATTATTGGATATGCATAAAAATTGTATGGTGGGTTGCTGGATAATTGTCGATTATTTTACGACTATAAAATTAAAATTCTGACCCAAAAAATGTTTTTTGAAGGGAAATAAATTCGAATAAAAAAATGTAAAACAATATAATATTTTAGCTAAAAAAATTTGATGATATTCGATCAAAAAAAAAGTAAACAAAATTTTCCGACAAATAAACATCTAGAGGAATCATTACTCTGTGATAGTTCCTTAGTACGTAGTAATTTTGAAAGAATTGGGAAAAAACGAAAAAATGGCAATCACCGGAAAATCGAACACATACCTATATATACGCCATATCTGGCTAAAAAAAAGATAGGCATGGGTAGCCAGATCATCTAGAAACACTTTCCAACACTATAAAAATATAAGTTTTGCGACACTACTTGCCAATTCCTTACGGTAACATGACTAAGCAAAAAATGCAAAACAAATAAAAAGGGGCACTCGCGGAAAAATGCCCAACATTCTAATATACGGCATTTCAGAAAAAAAAATTCAGCCACGTGCTAGGCAAACCATCAAGGCACATTTTCCGACAAATAAACATCTAAATGAATAATTACTCGTGATAGTTCCTTAGTACGTAGTAATTTTGAAAGAAATGGGAAAAAACGAAAAAATGGCAATCACAGGAAAATCGAACACATACCTATATATACGCCATATCTGGCTAAAAAAGGAAGATAGGCATGGGTAGCCAGATCATCTAGAAACACTTTCCAACACTATAAAATTATAAGTTTTGCGACACTACTTGCCAATTCCTTACGGTAACATGACTAAGCAAAAAAATGCAAAACAAATAAAAAAAATGGCCATTCTAATATACGGCATTTCAGAAAAAAAAAATTTCAGCCACGTGCTAGGCAAACCATCAAGGCACATTTTCCGACAAATAAACATATAAATGAAATATTACTCTGTGATAGTTCCTTAGTACGTAGTAATTTTGAAAGAAATGGGAAAAAACGAAAAAATGGCAATCACAGGAAAATCGAACACATACTTATATATACGCCATATCTGGCTAAAAAAAAAATAGGCATGGGTAGCCAGATCATCTAGAAACACTTTCCAACACTATAAAAATATAAGTTTTGCGACACTACTTGCCAATTCCTTACGGTAACATGACTAAGCAAAAAAATGCAAAACAAATAAAAAGGGGCACTCGCGGAAAAATGCCCAACATTCTAATATACGGCATCTCAGATAAAAAAAAAGACATGCACGTGTTAGCCCAACCATCAAGGCACACTTTCTAACACATAAACATGAAAAAAAAATAAATAATATACGGCAATTCCTTACTACGTAGTAAATTTTTACAAATATTGAAAAAAAAACAGAAATTGGCAACCGCAGTTAAATACCCAATATACCAATAACTACGTCGTATCTGACAAAAACAAAATCACGCATGGGTAGCCAGATCATCTAGACACACTTTCCAACACTAAAAAAGCAAAAGTTTTACGACACTATTTCGCAATATCTTACGGAAAAATGACTTGGCAAAAAAATGAAAAAAAATGAAAAAGGGACACTCGCGGTAAAATGCCCGACATTCTAATAAACGGCATCTCAGATAAAAAAAAAGACATGCACGTGTTAGCCCAACCATCAAGGCACACTTTCTAACACATAAACATGAAAAAAAAATCAATAATATACGGCAATTCCTTACTACGTAGTAATTTTTACAAATATTGAAAAAAAACAGAAATTGGTAACCGCAGTTAAATACCCAATATACCAATAACTACGTCGTATCTGACAAAAACAAAGTCATGCATGGGTAGCCAGATCATCTAGACACACTTTCCAACACTAAACAAGCAAAAGTTTTACGACCCTATTTGGCAATATCTTACGGAAAAATGACTTGGCAAAAAAATGAAAAAAAAATGAAAAAGGGGCACTCGCGGTAAAATGGTCCTCGTGGTGATGAACGACATTTTAACTAAAAAAAAAATCATGCACATGGTAGCCAAACAATCCACCAAGACTTTCACAACTGATAACCTATACAAGTTGCACCATTCTACGACAATTTCATAATACGTAATAACTTTGATAATTATGCAAACTACCTTAGAAGGGTAAACTCGGTCGCGCTCGACCCCGACGCGTCTCAGAAATCGGGGAAGGAGTACAGCTACAGCAATGCACATCTGGACACTACTAGAGCGTGTAGGGGAGACACCTCCTGCAGGTCGATCACCCACAAATTCAGTCACGGGGGTGAGTCACGTGAGAAAAACCTGTTTTTTTTTTGACGCTCGGGGTCGCAAACGACCCATCGTACCTATCCAGGGTTAAAAGACTTTCTCAATAAGCCAATTTTTTGTGCAATTGAAGAAGACACAGACCTTATGTGTTTCTCAAAAGTAAATTTGCTGTCGAGAATCACACCTAGAATTTTAAAAGAGTCATACGAATTTAAAGAAACATTATCAATACTGAGATCCGGATGTTGAGGAGCCACCGTCCTTGACCTACTTACAATCATACTTTGAGTTTTATTAGGATTGAACTTCATACCCCATAATTTGCACCATGCACTAATTTTAGCTAAATCTCTATTAAGGGATTCAACAACCCCAGATCTACATTCAGGGGATGGAATTGATGCAAAGTGAGTAGCATCATCTGCATATGCAACAAGCTTGTTTTCTAGGCCAAACCACATGTCATGTGTATATAGTATGAAAAGTAATGGGCCAAGAACACTACCCTGTGGATCACCGGATATCACATTCCTATACTCACTATGGTGCCCATCAACAACAACTCTTTGAGATCTATTACTTAAAAAATCAATAATGATGCTAAGAAACGACCCACCCACTCCCAACTGTTTGAGTTTGAAAACAAGGGCCTCATAAAAAACAAAGGAAAAATGCCATTTGGGTCTACACCTCCATAAGCATCAAGGTCCATCAACAGAGCTTTAATCTCACGAGATCGGAAAGCTAAACTAGTTAGTCTAGCCTCCGGAAAACAGGAATGAGGAAGTTCAAGTTTTTCATTACTCTGTTTACTGTCAAAAACATCAGCCAACGGGGTTGCCTTTTCCTTTGGACAGTGAGTGACTGAGCCATCTGGTTTAAGTAA
>NC_090733.1:81225904-81235904 GCF_036898095.1 Palaemon carinicauda | reverse complement strand
ATGACGTCCTGATGGAAGGTTCCTGTTTGGTACCTTCCTTGGGTATATGACTACTAGGATATTCCCAGAGAATTAAACCACAGGTTATCACAGAATTCTTACTTCTGGAGCGAGTATCCTAAAGGTTTCCCTTTAAGACATCGTATATCAACAGGGGACGCATGTATTAACACGCCACATAGCTATCTGCACCCCATATAGAGTTAACACTTTGATATGGAGGGGCGGAGAATAACTGGGGAGCCGTTCCACAGCTACACTCGTCCGTGGCTACTTTTGGTACTCGAAACGTAAACAAACGGGCGCAATTGCTAAATGACGTTACGTCCGTCCTCATCCTTCTTCTAGTAGCTGCCTTGCTGAGACGGATTTCCCCTTGTGCTTTTTTATCGGCTTGCATCTTCGTAATGTCGCTACCTTCAGCCTCGCCTTCTTCTGGAAAGTTGAGTACCAGGTCCCAGTATTGTTTAAATAAGCACTGACCGTAAAGTAACTTATACTTTTCGAGATATTTCATGTTTTCTGGCGGAGCTGTGCTGCTACTGGACACGCCATTATATGGCGTCGCTGTTCCCTTGCATGCCTTATTTAGCTAGCCTCAACAGCTTATTCCGGCCTCTTAACTAATTGATACTGTTAGTTATTTAGTCTTCATAGCTAGGAACTTCATATATCGTGTTTTGACGCTCTTTTATCTGGTCATCGCCTGACCCCATACTAGATTGCTAGCTTAGCCCCTATGCCAGATTGCCTAGCACCAGTGCTCATGTATGATATATTCCAGTGATTCTAGGTTAAGTTATGAAGATAGTGGCATTATTTATCATACTGTTTACTGTGATGCAAGTGTTTTTCGCCTTCAGGGACCATATAGGGGATCGGTTTGATTGTGTGCCTTTCTAACCTAACCTAAATGTAGGACCCCTATATGCTCCCTTCATCCCCTGCCTTCGGGCATTCCCTCTGTGTGGCCATGCTCCCCCTGCTATGTAGGGGGATCAAGTCCGTATCAGAGTATTTATCGCTTCTCTGTCCTCCCTAAGGGAATGATCCCCCCCTTAGGGTTGCGTCCGAGAAAGAGGAACGGCCTGTCCTTCCTCAGTTGCTTCGGTTAGGTTACTTAACCTTCCATGCAACTTGCGATGTGTCTTTCAGCCTACCTAGCTTGGGGTTTAACACCCCTTAAATAGGTTAGGCCTGGGGGGGGGGGCTAGTTCAGTACTGTTTTAGTTTGAGACGGTACCCATGCACCGTTCTCATTCAGGTTACCTACCCTAGGCTAGGGAGCGTCCTCCCTTCTTTGGTGGCCGTTTTTGTACAGAGCCTCCCCTATGGAAGACCCCTCTTCTTCTCCCTCCCCACCTATCCCTTGACATAGTCTAGTCTATACATACGCTAGCCTATACACATCTGTCCCTGGTCCTACAACTCCTCCTTCGGGTGGAGCGATAGGGCTATCTTGAACTCCAGTGAGCAGGCCGCTCTGGTACATATACCCTTCATAGCGTCCTATGGGGTTTAGCCACTGGAAGCGATTTGTCCGCAGGGGTTCCCCCCCCCTCTTGGGTGTACCCTAACCCTCCCTTGGGTTACACTGGCACCCGGCCGACTGCCGGCCCCCTGCCATTGGGTGATAGGACCACTCCTATCATGGGTACACTCACTCAGGTGGGATGCCAGAGGGGTATGTGATCTTACCCCTCCAATCCCTCCTTCTGTCTCTCTACCTATCCTAGTGCCGGTCCCTTGCCGCCTCTACTGCCGGCGATACCGCCCTTCTCTAGGTGACACGTTCCTGAGATACCCTCCCTCCCCTAAGTTGACAGCCTTCCGTGTGCCGGAGGGCTTCCGCCTTCCGTCGGCGTACAGCCGATGGCCCACCCTTCCATTACCTAGTTTCGGTTGTCCGTCCTTCGGGCCGGCCTCTGGCGTGCCAGCAGTGATTGCCAGCGGTCTGGGTATACCATACCATTTTGCCTTATCTTATGAACTGGTCACCAAGCTTCGGCTGCCGGAGTCGCCGCCTTCCGCCGGCGTGCCGCCGCTGTGCCGGAAGCCGCCAAGCTGGCATTATACCTGAATTCTCTATGTGTCTTCCTTAATGCCATAAACCCTGCTGGAGCGGCCTTCGGCGTGCCGCCTGTCTGCCGGCGCCCTCCGGAAGCACCAAGGGACTCGCACCCCTTCTACCAGCTATCGGCTACATGCTGATAGCCCTACACTGCAACCAGATAGCTTGGCTACTCCGATGGATAGGTATTGTCTTACCGTTCTATTAGCGGTCGTGCTGTCTTCTTGCATATTACAAGTTTCCAACATACTGTGTGTGTCTTAGCGCAGCTGGTTGCCGGAACCCGATCTTATATGGGGTCTTCTGCTACCCCCCCTTTACCCTAAAGGTCTGATTGGTCTCAGTCCTTGATATACATCGCAGGCAATCTCTGCTAGAATTATCTTCTGCCTTCTATGGCGGTCCATGAAGATTTCCGCTTTTGTGTCCTCGGTCACAAACGAAATTGCCTACTGATAAGGTTACGGTAACCAGCTGGGCGGGATGCACAAGTACGTTTCTATCTACTTCCTTTCCCGCTCCTCTCTATAACATTACAATATTATAAATTAATTAATGTTAAGTTAAAGTTTAACTATTTAAAAATTTAACTTTAGAGTAATGTAAGTCACTCTTATGACTTCCGTATACTCATGTTCTCTTTCTTTTACAGGAGGAGTACATCAAGTGTGACCACAACTTCTGTGGAGTGAAGCGCCCGCACTTCTACGGGCACACGGCGTGTCGGACCCACGCCCCCTGCGCCAATAAGAAAGGCGACCTGAAATTCTGGGACCCGCAACACTGTACAGTCTGCAAGAGTCGTCTGGTCGAAGCGTTCGACGATCCTCCTTCAGCGGAGGTAAGGGACACTGCTCGAGAGAAGCTACGCAAGTGGGTGCGTGGCTTCCAGAAGAACGCCACCGGACCGTATCTCGCCACCGAAGATTTGAGGGCCTTGCTATTCCCGAAGGCATCAAAAGACTCAGTGGTCCCTAGTGATCAGATTCCCACCGTCCAGATAGTGGTGGAACCGGATGTGGAACGTATGTCGGAAGTGTCGGAGAACACGGAGAGGAACCTCATGGGCGACGAACTCGACTATGAGGAAGATCAGGTGGAATACCCTGAGTCGGAGCATGAGGTCGCTCCAGCTTCCACCCCTGCACCAACTCCTACACCGATCGATGTATCACTCCCTTCTACATCCGCTACCCCGGATTCTACCCCATCCAACACTCAGGAGATCTTCAAGATGCTTGAAGCTCTCATGGATAAGAAACTTCGCGAGACGCATGAGTTCTTCAGGTCCAACCTCGGAAGTTCGAAGCAACCGAAAAGGATTTCGGTTAAGGACCTCCCTGCATGCTCGGATACTAACCCATGGAGGTATGCCGAGCACATGCCGATCACCACGGGCAAGATCTTTATTAGCGAGAAGGTCGGCTCGATCGCACTGGAAGAAGTGGAATTCTTCCCAAACTTTGAGGCTTACCCGGACTGTTACGTCCGACTTAGGTCCGAACCCGCCTCTAAAGAAGAGACCGAACCAAAGGAAGTTATCGTGTTCGATCTCCCGAAGGCCCAGGCTATGTTAGCCAACACGGTGAAAAGTAGGGGCTTCACCTGCTCTAAACTACCGGCGCTTAGCAAAAAGCACCCTTTCTAGAAAAGGCCTTCACTGCTGTACATAAGGCAGTGGAAGAAGGGAAACCTTGCCCTGCACTGGAGGAGTGCAGACCCTTCTCCCTGACCACTCCCCCTGATGTTAGACACTGGAAAGACGTCCAGTCAACCTTCGTGGTGGGGAAACTAGAGCCTGACGTCGCTGGTCGTCAGTTTAACGAGGACCTCCCGAAACTCAACGATCATCTCCTTCGTCGGGAACATGATACGAAGGAAAGGCTCGCCGCATCTATGTCCCTCCAAGTACAGCTCGAAGTCATGGCCGGTGACACTAGGGTCCCTGACTACTACATGGTCCTTGCCAAGACACACCTGACAACAGTAGTAAAGGATCTGTACAGCTTCACGAAGGCTCGTAGAGCCTGTCGCGAATTCGTGTTCTCAAGTGCTACAGTGAGACACGAACCCCGGAGGCTGATTTCCTCCAACATCTGGGGTAAACACCTCTTTCCCTCCTCCCTAGTGAAAGAGATCATCGACAAGGCCGGCACGGACAACAGGAACCTTCTCCATAAATGGGGCATGTCGAAGAAAAGGAAATCCTCTCAGGACGACGGCCCTCAACCTAAGAGGAAACCCACAAAGCCGAAACCCCAGCAACGTCAACAGAGACGGCAGTTTCCGGGATCCGCTACTCCCCAAGTGGCAGCTCAGCCACAACAGACCTTTCAATTGGTCACCCAACCAGTCTTGTCACAGTCGCCGGTCTTCACCCCTGCATTTGAGCAGCAGTCAACTACCTTTCGTCCCAAAGGTAGAGGCTCAAACAGAGGTGCAGGCAGAGATGCATCTCGCCGTCCCTCCAGAGGCAGAGGAGGAAGGGGAGCTAGCGGCCGAGGTAGTAAACCCTCGGGAAGCCAGAATCAATGAAGTGCTTCCGGTGGGAGGAAGACTCCGCCAATTCCAGGATCGTTGGACCTTCGATCCCTGGGTACACAGCATCGTCAAGAAGGGTCTAGGCTGGAGCTGGACTCAACCACCCCCAACCTTCCAGCAATTCTTCCAACAGTCAACACCCCTCCTGGAAGAATATGTCCTAGAACTCTTGAACAAGAAGGTGATAAGGAGGGTAAAGTCAACCAGGTTCCAAGGGAGACTGTTTTGCGTCCCCAAGAAGGACTCTGACAAACTCAGAGTCATTCTAGACTTATCCCCACTCAACAAGTTCATAGCAAACAACAAGTTCAAGATGCTGACTCTTCAACAGATACGGACCCTTCTGCCTCAAGGTTCCTACACGGTCTCGATAGACCTAGCGGATGCCTACTGGCACGTTCCAATGAACCACCACGCTTCCTCCTACCTAGGATTTCGACTCCAAAGGAAAAGCTACGCTTTCAGGGCCATGCCCTTCGGGCTCAACGTGGCCCCACGGATCTTCACAAAGCTGGCAGACGCCATTGTTCAACAGCTCCGCCTCCGCGGCGTCCAGGTGATTGCCTACCTCGACAACTGGCTGGTCTGGGCGACATCACCCGAAGATTGTCTAAGATCCTGCAACAAGGTCATCCAGTTTCTAGAACACCTGGGATTCAAGATAAACACCAAGAAATCTTGCCTCTCTCCAGCTCAAAAGTTCCAATGGTTAGGAATCCAGTGGAATCTTCAGTCACACCGCCTTTCCATTCCCCAGAAGAAAAGCATAAGTAATAGCGGGGTCTGTCAAAAACTGCTGAAATCCAAACGGATCTCAAGACGCCAGCAGGAACAAGTTCTAGGCTCTCTACAGTTCGCCTCAGTGACAAACCCAGTGCTTCGTGCACAGCTGAAGGATGCCGCGGGAGTCTGGAGACGTTCTGCATCCATCGCTCGAAGAGACCTCAAGAGACGGCTCCCAAACAGACTTTGGTTACTCTTAAAGCCGTGGTCGGAAGCAAAGGCCCTGAAAAGGTCCATTCCTCTTCAACACCCACCTCCATCACTCAACATCCACACGGACGCTTCGCTGGAGGGTTGGGGAGGTCACTCCCACCAACAACAGGCTCAAGGTACATGGTCTCCCCTATTCAAGACGTTTCACATCAACATCTTGGAGGCCATGGCGGTCCTTCTCACCCTGAAGAAACTCTCTCCGCCTCCCTCGATCCACATTCGTCTGACTCTGGACAACTCGGTGGTAGTCCGATGTCTCAATCATCAGGGCTCGAGATCGCCCCAGATAAATCAGGTGCTTCTCCCAATCTTCCGCCTGGTAGAGAAGAAGAAATGGCACCTGTCTGCAGTTCACCTACAAGATTCCGCAACGTGACGGCGGACGCTCTATCTCGGACAAGCCCGATAGAGTCGGAATGGTCTCTAGACGCAAGATCGTTCTCCTTCATCTCTCACCAAGTCCCGGAACTTCAGATCGATTTCTTCGCAACGAGCGACAACAATCAACTTCCTCGTTATGTGGCCCCGTACGAGGACCCCAAGGCAGAAGCAGTGGACGCCATGTCACTGGATTGGAACAGATGGTCTAGGATCTACCTGTTCCCTCCCACCAACCTTCTGCTGAAAGTCCTCTCCAAGCTGAGAACCTTCAAAGGGACAGCGGCCCTAGTGGCTCCCAAGTGGCTCCGGAGCAATTGGTACCCCCTGGTCCTGGAGCTGCAGCCCACGCTGATCCCTCTCCCGGGCCCAGTTCTCTCCCAGCAAGTACAGAAGTCGACTGTCTTCGCTTCATCATCGAAAGTCAGGGACCTTCATCTCATGATTTTCTCTCCCTAGCCGCGAAGAAAAGGATTGGGATCTCGAAGAAAAGTCTAGACTTCCTCAAGGAATACAAGACCGAATCTACACGACGGCAATGCGAATCATCCTGGAGAAAGTGGGTCTCATTCGTCAGGGCAAAAAATCCTACGGAAATCACCATTGATTTTTGCATGTCCTTCTTTATTCACCTTCATGGACAGGGCTTAGCAGACAACACGATTTCTACCTGCAAATCGGCCTTGACTAGACCACTACTGTACGCCTTCCAGATTGATCTGTCCAGCGATATCTTCAATAAACTGCCGAAGGCATGCGCTCGTCTACGCCCAGCACCTCCGCCAAAACCTATCTCCTGGTCCCTGGACAAGGTGCTCCATTTTGCCTCCAACTTGGACAACGATTCGTGCCCTCTCAAGGATCTGACTCAAAAAGTTATATTTCTTTTTGCTCTTGCGTCAGGAGCCCGATTCAGCGAAATAGTGGCATTATCAAGAGACGACGGTCACATCCTGTTTACAGACTCAGGAGACCTTACCCTCTTCCCTGATCCGACGTTTCTCGCGAAAAATGAACTACCCACCCAGAGATGGGGCCCTTGGAGAATCTGCCCCCTGAAAGAAGATGCCTCTCTATGTTCGGTAGAGAGCCTCAAGGTCTATCTTCGAAGAACTTCTGACTTTGGTGGTGGCCAACTCTTCAAAGGAGAAACATCGGGTAGTGACCTGTCACTGAAACAACTAAGAGCGAAAATCACCTACTTCATTCGCAGAGCGGATCCTGACAGTACACCCGCAGGTCACGATCCTAGAAAAGTCGCGTTGTCTCTGAATTTTTTCCAGAGCATGGATTTCGAAAGCCTCAAGAGCTTCACAGGATGGAAATCTTCGCGCGTTTTCTTCAAGCACTACGCGAAGCAAGTGCATGAAGTCAAACATTTCGTGGTAGCCGCAGGTAGTGTTATGGACCCTGCAGTTAACTCTGCATAGAACAGCGAGTTACTTGGCACTTTAACTCTTCGGGTGCCTATGTTGACCCTCGTGTGATACATAGTGATTTCATGGACACTTAGTGTTTCTCATAGACTGTTCTTTACAAGGTGAAATGTCATAGTCGTCACATGAGTGCTACATGCCTAGAGCATGATGTCTTTTTTCCTTATTAAAGACTGACGTTCCTATGGAACTTGTGCTTTCTAATAATTTGAAATTTTCTTTCAGATTCAAGAGCGAAGTCTTCTCATTGCTATGTACATTATAATTTATTTGTAAATAAACTTTACATCTTTTATTGCATTTATTGTTACTATATCCTGCAATTGTGAAATAAAATTTCTATTTTATTACTTGCGCGTCTCTCTCCTCTCCTATTCATACTATGAAATACATGTTTGTCATAGTTTCATTATCCCCTTTCTCTTGAAATAAGAAGAATAATAGGTTCTATCCGTATTATATACTCTCCTATGCTGTGTAATATTCCTAATTGAATACTTACTTGCGCCATATCTTCGAGACCAGACTGTTCTCTAGCCATGAAATATAGTGCCTAACCACCACTTATCTATTGTTGAGAATGTTCCTACACGAATATCGACCATTCTGTCTTGTCCCCGAGTTCTTCATGTACTCTCCGCAAGGTGAGTAGCCCTTCGATGACCACTTTGAACTTTGGTATGGACCGTTGGGACTTCTATGCCAGGGGGGCAGGAAGCTGCATCCCCACGGAACCTCTCTCGAGGTCACAATGCTTACCTTTATTCAAAGCCCTTGGCACTTACTCTATAAGGGGAAATCTACCATGATACATTGATTCTCTGGTACTCTTCCATCAGGACGTCATGGCTTGAGCCCAAAAAACGGATTTTGAGCGAAGCGAAAAATCTATTTTTGGGTGAGATAGCCATGACGTCCTGATGGACCCTCCCTGCTATTCTAGTCCAGCCTTTCAGGCCCCGCCCTGTCCTGCTGTATCATGGAGATTAGCAAGCAGCTGGCATCAGGATGAGGACGGACGTGACGTCATTTAGCAATGGCGCCCGTTTGTTTACGTTTTGAGTACCAAAAGTAGCCACGGACGAGTGTAGCTGTGGAACGGCTCCCCAGTTATTCTCCGCCCCTCCATATCGAAGTGTTAACTCTATATGGGGTGCAGATAGCTATGTGGCGTGTTAATACATGCGTCCCCTGTTGATATACGATGTCTTAAAGGGAAACCTTTAGGATACTCGCTCCAGAAGTAAGAATTCTGTGATAACCTGTGGTTTAATTCTCTGGGAATATCCTAGTAGTCATATACCCAAGGAAGCTACCAAAAAGGAACCTTTCATCAGGATGTCATGGCTAACTCACCCAAAAATAGATTTTTCGCTTCGCTCAAAATCCGTTATATATATATATATATATATATATATATATATATATATATATATATATATATATATATATATATATATATATATATATATATATATATATATATATATATATATATATAAATATGTTATGTGAAAAAAAAATCGTTCGATTACTTCACATGGTAGTTTGACTTTGTTGCATTTGATAACTGAATGAATAATAGCTTCATCTCTTGAGAAAACTTCTATATATATATTGTCACGCTCAATGGGGAGAACGAGTAGTTATACACTGGTGAAAAGAGGAAACACTCAGAGGTGAAATCGAAAATTACACTTTACCACAAATTGCCGAACCAGCTGATTGTAGTTAGGAAAGTGATGGGTGGATGGTAAGGGTTAAATCTATTTGTGTGCGTATTTGTTTTTGTGTGTCTGAACATCTCTCCAAACATTTAGACGTCACTTTCGACGGCTCGGGTACACTAGTTTGATATAACTACATTGAAAATTAACACAGATCCAGCGAAATACATTTTACTTATATGGTCTTGCCCTGTGCAAAGTTTCCCTATGAAAATAGCGTTTTATTGCAAACCCACTTAAGACTCTTTGCAAATCTCTCCTATTCCTCGGCGAAGTTCATACGAACTTCACAGTCTAACTCCTGAAAGATGTAGAGAAACAGTGAGTATTGTGGGCACTTAAGCTTAAACTACCCAACATTTCTCTCTCTCTCTCTCTCTCTCTCTCTCTCTCTCTCTCTCTCTCTCTCTCTCTCTCTCTCTTTGTACATCATATTTTAATGCAATAGGTTCCACGCTATTAATAAAAATGGTAGGAAGAAGAAGGTATGCATAGGGCCCTTTATAAGAAATAAGGTTATACTAATGATGATAATAAATTAAAAAGGTAAGAAATTAAAATCCTATTTTTTCTTCACGTACATAATGCCAATGAGTCGAGTAATTGGGTGACGATAATATATATATATATACATACATATATATATATATATATATATATATATATATATATATATATATATATATATATATATATATATATATATGAAAGCTCTAATTTTCATTGCATAAAAATAAAATTTAGGTAAAACTCAATAGGTAACATCAGGAATGCAGTTGTACCAGCCGTGTGTCACACGATCGTACATAGCAACGACATTTCATTTTGTGTATATATTATGCTTGTATCTT
>NC_090733.1:81208404-81213404 GCF_036898095.1 Palaemon carinicauda | reverse complement strand
CGACCTGCCTCTCTCGAGAGGGTTACAATCTCACTAACTCTGGCCCCGGACGCGAGTGCAAACAGGAAAATAACTTTTTGTGTCAAATCCTTTAACGCACACTCCTCATTGCTCAACAGAGAAGCGAAATGAAGAACTTTGTCTAAAGACAATGAAATGGGCTTTGGAGGTGCTGAAGGTCTGAGCCTAGCGCAGGCTTTCGGAACTTTATTAAAGATCTCGTTACCTAGGTCGACCTGGAAGGCATATAGAATGGGTCTTGTCAAAGCAGACTTACACGCCGAAATCGTGTTAGCTGCCAACCCTTGGCCATGGAGGTGGATGAAGAAAGATAAGCAGAAGTCTGTCGAGATCTCCTGCGGATTCTTCGCCTTGATAAAGGCCACCCATTTTCTCCAAGATGACTCATATTGCCTTCTAGTAGATTTGCACTTATATTCCTCTAGGAAGTCTATGCTGGCTTTCGAAATCCCGAAACGCTTTCTCACCGCTAGGGAGAGAAAATCATGAGCTGCAGGGTCCGGGTTTTCTGTAATGAAGCGCAGACAGTCGACTTTTGGACTCGCTGGGTCAGAACTGGATCTGGTAGCGGTACAAACTTCAGCCGTAGTTCCAATGCCAGGGGGAACCACACGCTGTTCGGCCACTTGTGGGCCACAATTGCCGCTACCCCCTTGAAGGATCTCAGTTTGTTGAGGACCCTCAACAGAAGGTTGTGAGGAGGGAACAGATAAATCCTGGACCATCTGTTCCAGTCGAGGGACATCGCGTCCACTGCTTCCGCTAAGGGGTCCTCGTACGGGGACACGTACAGGGGCAACTTCTTGTTGTCTTTCGTCGCAAAGAGGTCTATCTGCAGTTCTGGGACTTGATTCAGAATGAAGGAGAATGATCCTGCGTCTAAGGACCATTCCGACTCTATCGGTGTGAACCTGGATAGAGCGTCCGCTGTCACATTGCGGACTCCTTGAAGGTGAACTGCCGACAGGTACCACTTCTTCTTTTCCGCCAATCGGAAGATGGCCAACATCACCTGGTTGAGAGGTGGTGACCTCGATCCTTATCGATTCAAGCATCTCACAACTACCTCGCTGTCGAGCACCAACCTTATGTGGATCAAGTGACGCGGTGAGACTTTCTTCAAGGTAAGGAGCACTGCCATAGCCTCTAAAAAGTTTATGTGAAAGGTCTTGAATAGCTTGGACCAAGTCCCCTGGACTTTTTTCCGATGAGAGTGACCTCCCCATCCCTCCTTCGAGGCGTCTGAGTGAATCGTCACCGACGGGGGAGGAGGTTGAAGAAGAACCGACTTCTTTAGATGTCTGGCTTGGGACCAAGGCCTGAGAAGAGTACGTAGCCGAAGCGGAACTGGTCTTCTCAGATCTCTTCGCGCGTTTGATGCATAACTTCTCCAAACTCCGGTTGCATTCTTTAGCTGTGCTCTTAGGCACTGGGGTCTGTCACCGAAGCAAACTGGAGAGAGCCTAGTGCCCTCTCCTGTTCGCGTCTTGATATCCTTTCGGAATCTAGAAGTCTCTTGACAGAACCCGCTATCTCCTTCCTTTTCTTCGCCGGGATGGAGAAACGGTGTGACATTAGGTCCCAGTGGATTACCAGCCACTGGAACTTTTGAGATGGAGAAAGTCGAGACTTTTTTTTCTGTTGATCTTGAAGCATAGATACTCTAGGAACTGGATCACTTGACTGGAAGCTTGCAAGCATTCGGTCTTGGATGCTGCCCACACCAGCCAGTCGTCCAGGTAGGCTACTACCTGAATTCCCTTTAGGCGTAATTGTTTGAGAGCTACGCTCGCAAGCTTCGTGAAAATCCTTGGGGCTATATTTAGCCCGAATGGCATGGCTCTGAAGGCGTATAGTCTTCGTTGTAGCCTGAACCCTAGGAAGGGGGAGAGTCGACGGTTGATTGGAACGTGCCAATAGGCGTCTGACAAGTCTATAGAGACGGAATATGCCCTCTTGGGCAGTAAGGTCCTTATGTGTTGCAGTGTTAGCATCTTGAATTTGCAATTCACTATGAACTTGTTGAGTGGCGACAAGTCCAGAATGACTCTGAGCTTTTCCGAGTCTTTCTTGGGAACACAAAACAGCCTCCCTTGGAATTTTATGGACTTCACCCTTCGGATCACTTTTTTCTCCAACAGTTCTTGAACGTACTCCTCCAGAACGGGGATGGAGTGTTGGAAAAACCGAGAGCGCGAGGGTGAAGTGCTGTACCACCTCCAGCCCAGTCCGTTCTTGAGTAGGCTGTGGGCCCAGGGATCGAAGGTCCACCAATCCCGAAAATTCTGAAGTCTCCCTCCTACCGGCATCATCTCACTTGGACTGCCGTCCTGAGGTCTTGCCTCCCTGACCGCGACCACCCTGGAATCCCCTTCCCCTTGAGGGGCGCCAAGACGAGCCTCTGGCTGCTCCTCTAAGCTTTGCTCGAAAGGAAGTAGACTGCCCTTCGAGCGTTGGGGGTGAATGCCGTGGACTGTGTCGACACAGCCTGGGGTACCCACTGGAATGTGGTCGGGGGTTTGTGACACCATCTGGGGCACTGAAGGCAATGGCAATTGCAGTTGCTGTTGCTGTCTAAGAGGCTTGGCTGGCCGAGACGGTAGCCTAGTCCTCATAGTCTTCCTCTTTGGTTGAGGACCCTCATCCGGGGAAGACTTTCTTTTGATAGCCAGGCCCCAATTCTGGAGAAGGTTTCTATTCTCCGAGGCTTCCTTATCAACAACTTCTTTGACCAATTCGGTAGGGAAAAGGTCTTTGCCCCAAATGTTGGAGGAGATTAGTTTCCTTGGCTCGTGCCTCACCGTAGCCGAGGTGAACACGAACTCCCTACAAGCTCTCCTCGCCTTGACGAAGCCATAAAGATCCTTCGTCACTGTGGCCAGATGACTCTTGGCCACTATCATGAACATTTCATGGACCTTGGGGGTCACTTGCCATCGTCTCAAGAGTAGTCTGAAGAGACATTGAGGCAGCCAGTCTTTCTTTTGTCTCAAGCTCTCTCCGCAAAAGAAAGTCAGACAGCTTAGGGAGGTCCTTGCCGAACTGACGTCCGGCAATATCAGCCTCCAACTTCCCAACTGAGAAGGTAAGATGGGCGTCCTTCCAGTCTTTGTGGTCCATAGGCAGGGCCAGCGACAAGGGTTTACACTCCTCCAGGGAGGGGGCAAGGCTTGCCGGCCTCGACTGCTTTTAGAACAGCCGCAAACCCTTTCTGTAAAAAGGGGAAGGCTCTAGCAGGAGAGGACACAAAGGAAGGGAGTTTCTTACTCAATGCAGCTACCTTTGAGTTCGAGAAGCCCCTCTCTTTCATCGAGGATGAAAGCAAAGCTTGAGCCTTAGCATGGTCCATCACTATGACCTCCTTCGGCTCTGTCTCCTCCTTTGAAGCTGGTTCCTTCCTCAGCCGGACATAACAGTCCGGATATGACCCCTTGCTGGGCCCAGAATTCCACCTCCTCTAGGGGAACTGAGCCCAACTTATCCGAGATGACGATCTCTCCAGTCGTCATCGGCATGTGCTCAGCATACCTCCATGGGTTAGCATCTGAGCACAAGGGAAGGTCTTTCACATTGAGCCTTTTCTGGGGCCCATGTGATGCTGCAAGTCTCTGCATCTGCAGTTCCATTGCAGCCGCCTTCTCCTGATTCTCCTTCTGCATTTGTTGGATCATTCCAACAATGGAGGAGAGGGCCTGTCCCAGCTCTACTGGGAGAGCGGCCGATGTTGAGGGAATAAGCTCCGGGATCTGAACCGGAGTAGCCGACATCTCGTCGACCTCTTCCTCTACAACGTCTGGGGCTTGAGCTTAATCCTGGGCTTCTGCCAGGAGGTCTTCCTCCAGACGCTCGTCCACGTCAGACATCCTGTCATCCAACTGGATGTCTTGCATAGCGACCGCGACTTCAGCATCCACCTGGATCTGAACTTGGGGGATCTCCTCTTGAGGCTGGGGAATCACTGCATCAGCTGATGCCCTAGGGAAAAGATAGGCCCTCATCTTCTCACTTGGAAGATAAGGTCCAGGGGTGTTCTTCTGGAAGCCCCTTACCCATGTACGGAGCTTCTCCCTTGCTATATCCCATGATTCCGCCGTACTAAGGAAATCAAAGGCCTCAGTAATCAGGTTAGTGCACACGGTACATACCTGAGGGTCCCAATACTGGAGATCACCTTTGGAGACAGCGCATGCTGCGGGCCTCCTACAAAACTCATGTCCGCAGAGGTTCTTACTGCGGACGTTGCAGAAAACACTTCCGCACTTCGGAGGGTCCTCCTGTAAAGAGAAGAAATTTCCATGAGTATCAAGTGAACTATGTATCACTGGATATGCATAGTTTAGCATAAAAATTCAGAAAGGAAAGACACACACTTGTGTTTCCTTCACAACCAATTGTTGCAGCCTTCCAGATAATAAAATCGTATGGTTAATCTCTTCTAGAATAACCAATTAAAAGTTTCCAGAGGAAACAGGTGTAGCTCACACCTAAGCAATGATTTTAAAATCCTGGATAATAGACAAGAAAGAACTCACTTTCTTATCTGTCAGGCAACAGCAAAGGGCTGTGCAAGACAACACAAAAGTGTTAGAACACACAGTGCTGTACCAAAACTTATACTATAGTTTTCCTCTTACAGTATATGCTATACTGAAGAATACTGGTACAGTATAGAAGGTTATGTGCCGGCACTTGCCGTCCGGCACACATCATAACTAGCTTTAAAGTATAGTACTTAACAGCTATAAGGCGGCAGAACGCTGGTTAAAATGCATGTGCCGGCCGGCAGTAACTGCCGGACGGCAACAGCCCATAACGGCTACACAAGGGTAGCACCCGGCTGCCGGCCACACTCTTGGCGACCGGCAGACAAGGGCTGACATTAGCCGGCCGGCAAAGGTACACAACCGATGCCAGCCAGCAGGCAAAAGAACCAGAGGACTAAGACTGCCCGGCTTCCGGTCTCATAGGCCGGGTACAGC
>NC_090733.1:81194574-81207904 GCF_036898095.1 Palaemon carinicauda | reverse complement strand
GTAGAAAAAATCTTATCCAAGAACCAACCACTAAAAAATATTAAAACAAGACACCAAGTGACAATAAACCACAACTTAAAAATTTAAAATATTGTATGACAGTTTTCACAGTTATAATTGTATATTGTTAAGATTTATTGCTACAATATAATTGTCATTTAAAGTACGATCCGGTAAACTTGAAAGACTATATATTATTATAAAATAGATAATTCCAAATAACACACGACCAACTCAATGGATATTTAATGTGTAATTATTTTACCTGCTCTTGTGGATATGCAGTTAGTCTTCGCGCCAGCCTACGAAAGGCAGTTGACTAGATTTAAATGTATTTTATAATAATACAATATATATATATATATATTTACAAATGTAATATTATTAAAGAAAACAATTTCTTGTTCTTAGAATTATTTTTTGAACTAACTGATAACAAAGAAGCTTATTTTTTTCAAAAATCTCAGTTGATTATCAAAGTAAATCATAAACATTTAGGGCCACCAGTATTCCATCTGTAGTATAAATTCTGTTATCGTATCCAACATAAATAGATTTTGTGCAGTGTGTAAGTTTTATGATTGTATAGCCATAAAGAGAAATTTCGCTTATAAGATTTTTGCGTGTATTTAATGCTATATCAATAAATGCCTTTTTATTCATTCCGTTTAAGAACCCCATTGGACAATCTTGAAAAATCTCCCCAAATAATTGCCATAGGTGGTCAATACTAAATCGTGAAGCATGAGATTCGATCATTTCTTTAATACTATTATGGATGGGGATTTCTGGGTATATTTCATTTATAAAGGTTAGATAGGAAGAATCTTTATTAATGATTGATAAAAAATCCCTGCATTTTATTGTTGTTATGCTTTTATATTGCCAAATGAAATGACATAGTTGTTTAAATTTACAAAATAAATTATATGTTTTTAGAGAACCCTCCTTTAATGCCATGTCATACAAACCACTATGAATTTCGGTAGAATTTAATCCAAATAACGAAAATAAAGTTTGTCGTTCATCGTGGTCAAAATGAACTCGTAGTTTCTGTTGTGAAATTATATTGTATTTTGGGTGAAATAAATGAATTAATTCTGATTGACTAAGTAAAGTCATGGATGGTATTACATGTAGACAATCACCATCAAAATCTGCATTATTTCCTTCTACGATGGATGTAGATATACCCATACATGGATACTGCCAAGTAGTTTTGACGCTATGAAATGTCATACTTCTCAAATCTAAGGTTGGGTAACGGTGACAGAGAACATATTTAGGACATCCTAGTCTACAATATATATTATACGGCAAAATACATTCGTGAGCATCTAGCTGAAATCTGGGAACGATTACAAGTCTGGCAGATCTAACATATCTTCTATTACAACAGATTGTTCTAAATATATTATTTTTTCCTCCACCCCCTCTTGATATTATAGATCCATATTTAGTTTTAATATTTTTTATATCAACTTTAGGATCAATGAGTTTTTTAAAGAAGGATATAGTTTTATTCATTTCAATAAAAAAGGCCATAGGGGGTATGATTTTTTCTTTGTTATTATTATCTGGCACAATTACTTTGATTGAATAGTTTAAGACGTCGGGTTCATAATTCAGTTCGTTTTTTTGATTTCTCAGACAAAGAATCGTATATTCCTATTATTTTATTTGATATCTGTAATGGTGATGATGAAGGATATGCCCGATTATTACTGTATTGATATGATTTATTTGTTTGCCGTTGTTGGTATTGCTTTTTAAGATGATGTAAAAATTCTTTATAAAAAGATTGATATGTTATCATGCATTTTTTATTTTGATATCCTAAAATATTGTAAAATGTCATTTTATTAAATTGATAGTTATTACAATCAATGTTCTTGGTCTTAAATGTATTAAAGCAATTAAAACAAGAAATAATTTTCGGGGTAAAACTTGTGTTATTATACTTATCTTTTTTACAACACAGGAAGCAATTTGAATATCGGCATCTAGGACATACACTAATTGCAATTTTCATTATTTTTTTCATACAAGATTTAGTGATCATATATTTCTTTGTAAATTTCAAAGATTTATATCGATCATGATTATCATATTTTTCATTGGGGGTAATACTATTTTGTGTGTATGAACAATTATTTTTTTATTAACAATTGTTTCAGCAATTTCGAAATAAGTTTCAATAGATATCGTAGGCATTTTTAAATGATAATGTTTATTATCACCACTAGTTGTGGTTAAACATTTTCCTATAATCACCCCATCTATCACTGCAGATGTGTTTTTTTGTTTTTTGTTGGGAAATAACCAATTGATGTTTCCTTTATTATATTCCATTGAAATATATAATGAAATATATATTATGATTGTTTATTCCACCCAATTAAAATGGGGTATATATAAAAAAAAATATTTTTGATAAAAATAAAAAATGAAGATTAGTCAAAATATAGTTTATATAATCAATATAATTTTACTGTGTATTCTAGGTATAATGGTTTTATGTCCTCTATATATTTTCCCCAAATATTATAGAGATGCTAATACTAATAAGTATATTGAAATATTAAAGAAATATGAACGCCATTTTATGCCAGCTGAATTTGTTTTAATATTATTATTAGTCATTCTTAATGGTGTATATGTGTTTAAGCCTTACATTAACAATAAAAATGACAACGATGCTGTGACTGATATATAAATTTATTTGCTTTATAAAGTATTAGATTAAAGGGCCTGAATTCATCAAAGCCGGTTAGGATTAAAAAACATTATAATGTTTACCACAACAATATTTATTCACAAAAAATATAAAAACACGTTGTAATAATAAAATTCCATTTTGCTAAAATAATAAAATATTTTTAAATATATCAAAATCTTCCAAGCCCAACATTTATTTCATTTATAAGTAAAATGTTATTATAAAAGATCAAAACTTTTTTCTTTACTAGGTGCCATATAATTTGGAATTTCACAATATTTACCAATAAAATTATTTGGACAAGCACATTCAAACGTTCCGAGTCCACGAATATTATAATAATTATTTATTTTGGGAATAGGTTCGCCACCATTAAGACAAGCTGACATTATTGAGTTTTCCTTGATATACTTATATGCACATACACCAGAAGAACAAACGGGGATAGTTTTTACATTCTCAAAGTTTATTGGCATACAAGTTTTCGCGCAATCTATATCTTCCTGACAATGAATTATAGAACTATTACAGTTCACAATTTTTTTTTCTGATGATGATAATGATTTTGGTAACTGGGTAAGGGGCATTCCATCAAAATAAACCTTTAAACTTGAATTTTTATTTGAATACAAAAAAGGCCTTTTATCATTAACACCAACAAAAATTATATAAATATTAAATAATAATATTATGCCCCACAATAAAAAGGAGAATCTTAACTGTTTTAGCATTTATATTTTTTAAAATAGATACGGTTAATTTGATCATGCTTATTGATGTTACTGGATATGAAAACCATAACCACAATACTTTATGGAAAAAAAACGTCTTTGTTTTGCCGTGTAAAAAATGCATGGAAACAGACAAAAACGACGGAACTTTAGAAATGTTTTTGAGATTCAACATAACTCATAAACTAAAAATAGAACAAGATAATTATGATATTCTATTTAAAAAATACCCAGATATTAAATTTAATCTTATATATCAATCTGATTTGGCCAAAGATATAAACGGAATTTGCAATGAAAATGATTTGGTGGGATTTTTTTTACAGATGCGTTTAACTTTGGGGATTGGATTTTATTGGCCAAAATTAAACTTTTATCCTTCAACGCAAACCCATTTTTCAGTTCCTATTTTAAAGGACGGAAAAATGTGGCAATTGCTGCTTAAAAAAATACTGGACTTTAGAGATGAAACTCCCGTTGATATAAATCAATGGAATAATTTTATTCCTAATCCCATTCGATGTTTATTTTGTAATGATTATCCACGAGATTTTTACCCTGGAAATTTTATTGTAAATCAAAATATTTTGTATACCAAAACATTTGTATGGGTTGATAAACGGAAATTACACAAGAGAAAAAAGAAACAAATGATAATAATGTATAGTAAAAATAACAAAATATTAAATTGGCCCTTTTTAACAAAATATTGTGGAGTCATTAATGAAATGAATACCATAAATACTTTGGGTAACATGGCATTTTTTACCCCGGGTAAGATATTTACTGCCTTTTTTGATATCATTATTTCAAAGTTGTTAAAAATTCGGATTCATAATAATATCGTTGAAAATTTAAAAGATTATTATAAGAAAAAAGGAAAAAAAAACAACATTTAAAGCACTAGGCATAGGTGTTAATGATTTGATACAAATGCACCGAATATGCAAACGAAAAAAGAATTATGACATTATTTTAAGTGGTGATCAGAAAGTTATTATTGTCTCCAGAAAAACCATTAGTACTAGTCCTACTACTACTACTACTACTACTACTACTACACTACTACTACTACTACTACTAATAATAATAATAATAATAATAATAATAATAATAATAATAATAATAATAATAATAATAAAACAAAAAGAGCATCCAAACATAAAAAAAATCATCATCATCATCATCGCCCACCACCAAACAAAAAACAAAAATTATTGTCTATCAATAACACCAGTGACAGTAAAAATGATAATGGGTGCTTATCAGCAAATGAAAAAGAAATCACTTTAATGGGCGTCTTGACCAAAACTGGTAATGATTTAAATTCTGCACTAGATAACGAAGAAACCACAGAAGCCATAATAAAGTGGCTCCATTTCCCGAAATCCCCAGTTAATGATACTAATATTATAAGCAACCTATCACAAACCATAAAAAGAGGAGAAATTGACATTGCTATATCACAGACTAGTATTCTTAATAAAGATTATGTAGTTTTAGATAATAATAAATATACAAATGAATTTGATGATTATAACGCCAGAGGAGATAATATTTCCTTTGGGTGGACGGGAAAAAACTGACGAAAGAGAGAGTAATAATAATAATAATGCGTTTATAAACAGCAATAATAATCTTGATGTGCATAGAATTGGGAGATTTACAAGAAACGCCCCCACAAATTCCTTTTACAATATTTGCGGAATAGCTTGTTCACTTCAAAAAGTTTTAACCAAAGATTCTAAAACGAAAGAACCCAAATATATAACCAATAGTGAAATAGGTTTCATTGATTTGGTAACTACATCAGACACCCCCAAAAACTGTGGATTGATACTGGAATGTGTGATTGATACAGTAATATCAACATATAGTTTAACAGTTGGAGAAAATATGCATAAATTATTACTAAAGCTTTTTTCTGATTGTCAAAAAGTTGATAATCCAGAATATTTGGAAGAATTAGATGAAAACTATCAGTACATTTGTGCCAACCAAGTGTTATATAAGTTTTTTAGGAAAACACCAGAAAATTTATCACACCAACAAATAATGTACATAACATCTCAGTTTGGTATATTTAATTACTTTCGAATGATGCAATATGCATTAAAAATAGAAGTACCTTTTATAGAACTTATAGATCAATCAAGAAATATATTTTGGGAGTGTACCAGTTTTGAAGGTACGTTATTCAAATTACACAGAGATGGGCTTTTTTATTCACCAACCGAATTTCTATATTTACAGCAAGATATTATTGATGATGAACAGTTAGTGGGTTCTTTGGGGTGTACAACAAATTTATGGGTTGGAGAAAGGGGAGAAAGAATTGAAAATATATTTGGTCCCTCTATTAGAATAACACCACACCCTAACAAATGCCATTTACCTCGCACTGGACACGCAGCATTTTCAGCCAAGAATTTTGTAGGAACCCTAAGAAATTCCTTATCAATAGGCCAATTACACCAAAAGAATTTAACCGTGGCTTTTCAAAATACAAAATCATATCCTTCGGAAATTATTGATATTGCAGGATGCTACCCCAAAATATTGGTTGCATCTGGATTTAATAATCAAGAAGATGGGATTGTTATTAGGAAAGGGGCAATAGAATCTGGAATGTTTTCAGCAACATTTTATGAAACTGCTGCTGTTAAGATGAATTATAATTATAAGGCTTCTGACGAAAACCCATTCCCAATAGAATTTATACCCATGATTACAAAAGGTACAATACTAAGAAAGGGGCTTCAAGTTGGTATATTTAAACTGAAAAATACTTGTAGTCATATTAATAGCAACCTAAAACTTTCAATTGAACTTTTTTCCAGTGAACTAAAAGTAATAGAAATCACTACTGAGGGGGGGATAGGGATGCCTAGAAAGTCCGATATCTTTGTAGATAAATTTGAAAATGTTGTAATAAATAATAATAATATAGGTAAAGACTGGATTTTATCGGTGATTTGGGAAGGACGGGGTAATATTATGGACGTGGACGACCCAACAAATGATTATTTTCACAATTTGGTATGTTCATCAAAAGAAAGGGCCAAGCTTCGAAGGTCATTGGCTTTTCAATCTCAAAACCCAAACTATCAGAAATATCGTTGCGAAATGATTCGCTGCGATAACATAGATATATCACAGTATATGAAGTTATATCTGACATATGCGAGTTTATTCACACCATCTATAGGTGATAAATTACAAACAACAACTTCAAATAAGGGTGTTCTCTCTGAAATTATTTCAGATGAAAATATGCCGTTTGTAATAATCAATCCTAAAAACGAGGGGGAAAAAAACACACACACAATAATGCCAGATCTTATCATTAATCCTCAATACCTGAAGAGACAGACTCTAGATAATATATTTAATACTGGTGAGATGTTAAAGAAAGAACACGAAAACAAAACATCGATTCCATATATGAACAACTGTTTTGAATTTAATATAGAAGATTCTAAATATTATTTGGAGTTGGGAGATTTATATGCTAGTGGAATACTAATAAATCCTATAACGGGACTTCCTTATTTGACCGCCGTAGAAGATGATACTAGGGGCGTTGATTATCCCTATTATGAATATTTTGATGTAGATGACGGATTTACATACACTAGAAAATTAGAACATTATGATCATATTAATAGGCTATGTTATAAAACTACTAAAGCCACCATCTATAAAACGCGATATTTTCTTGTTCATAACCATAAATCATCTCTCATGATGCAATGTTCTCATCCAGATGATATCATAAGAACAAAGTTTTCTGGTACACCAGTGAAAGGAAAACGAGGAGGGTTTGCAACGGGCCCACAAGAACAAATGACAATTGTGGGCCTTGGAGCTGAACGCCTTAATTACGAAATTTCCCAATTTAGATCTGATTTTTTGGAATTTCCAATCCAACCCACCAAAGACGAAAAAACAGAAATGAGCGATGAGATTATCCAAGGTTCAAAAACACTACAAAGGGTTTTTGATGAATTTAATCAGTATGAAAATATTGATTTATCATTAAAAATATCAAAATTAACTCATATGAAGGAAAAATCAGAAACACTCACCAGTTAAATGAATTTCGTTTTTTATTTTTATGATATTATAGTTCATTATAACAATAAAAGAATCACCGGGGGTGTATTTAGAAATAATGCATTAGAAAAATATATTCGAAGCTGAACCAGATGACTACAGTTATTTTGATGAGTATTGGAGTGGAAGACCAAGAGAATTCCCAGAACGGGAGAACGAGAGGAGTGAAAAGACGACCCATGGAAACAAGTGGACTAGCGAAACACTTTGGTTATATAATAATAATGACATTAGGGGCAAAAGTAATACAAAGAAGACTATATATCCAATTCTAATTCCAGAAACCAAACCAATTGATACTCTGACTCTATTCCAATCTTACTTATTCGCTAACATTACTAAAATAAAATGAAATTTACTACCCACGTAGAATATACTGGGTATGTGGTTTACATTTTATCACCGATATAGCACAAGATACTCACTTTATGTTGTAAAATAAAAAATGGAATACATAACACTTATTATTATAAGCATTATAATAATTTTGTTGGTGACTATATTTATTTTGTATGTCTATACAGACTATGCTGTAAGGTATGATTATGCTAGGAGACGTGAGGAGAAAAGAAAGAAAATCGTGGATAATTCGTAGGAGGGGAATTTAACATTGCCTTATTTGACCGCCGTAGAAGATGATACTAGGGGCGTTGATTATCCCTATTATGATGTAAAGTTTGTTAGCGCGCCTTCTTGTTAGTAGGGGTATCCTTGGATTTAAAGCGTTTTGGTTTTCCATGTGGATGGGTATTTGATGAAAACGTAATGTTGTTAAGTTTTTTTTTTTGAAGCCTCGTTCTTTTAGCAACGGGCTCAAATAGTGTCTTGTGTTTATGTTTCAGAGAAACGCGTCTAGCTATTGAGTCTTCTGTATCATCGTCAGTTTCTCTGTTTTTTCTTTTAAGGTTGAGATTTATATCTAATTGGACGATTTCTTCTTTTTGATGTTGGTTTGAAGTCGTTTTCACTGGGGGAATATCCTTTACTTCAACTTTGTATTGATTCGAGGGGAATTCCCCCTTTATGGTGGTTTCCTTTACTTCAAAAATCTTCTTTTCTTCATATTTGTTTAGATTAGATAAAACTTCTAGAATTCATAGATTCACTGCCTCCTCTGCCCCAAAAGTCTTCTTTTTTTCTTCTTTGTGTGGATTCGAGGGAAATTCTTTTTTTATTTGTTTAAGAACCTTCTTTACTGGGTTTATGTTTTCTTCGTCTTTGTGTTGGTTTGTAGTAATCTTCACTGGGAGAATTTTTGTTTTGGTGTTGATGCCCCCTTCTTGTTCATGGTTTAAGAATTCCTCCAATTCTTGAAAATGATCATCTTCCCCCGACTTTGAAAAATTTAGATGATTTTCAATATCCAGAAAAGGCAAGAAACTATCATGTTCCAAATCTGTAGTATCCCCAAACAGTGAAATATTTTCAAAATCATTATCTATTTCTTTTTTGGGGGTACAGATTTTATTTTTACAACATGGACATTGCACTTGAACCATTTTCATATTTACAAATCTTGTAATATGGTGGTGGTAGTTGAACTGATCCAGTCTAAGATACAACTAACCAACTGAAACCTTCTTTGGGCTGGTATATATATATACTATGTGATTACACCACCCCCCCCCATCCCCATCCCCCCATCTAAGACAGATGAAGCATATAAATAGTGGACTGAGATACGATTATGCCCAGTACAGCTTCAACCTCCGGCTGGTGTTTATTCTTTTGGTTCTGATCTTGCAACAGAAAGGTATCAATATAAAAGAACCCAAAAAGAATGTTTTTTAACATAAAAAACATAACACAAGACGATGAATTGGTTTGTTTGCGAGAAAAGAGCAAACAAAACCTATCATCACCATTCAACCCAATTCTTTTCCACGGAGAAGATATGGACACCTTGAAAAAAATCATTATAAACACTATAATGACAGGAAAGGTTTCTGATCTCTATTTATGGTGCATTAGAGAAATTCATCTCATTAATATATTAAACGTAAACAGAAAAAACAATTCAAGAATGAATTCCATACTGAATTTCTTACAAGGAAAGGCCCTAGACCTAATTTCACCAAGAGATACAGTTTCTCTATATTTTTTTTTTACATTTTTAAACACATACAAAGAAAAAAATTATAGAGATATTGAGTTTCTAACCAGGGCCCTTACTATTTTTCTATTCGCCTTAAAAGCCCAAGTATGTTGTGATTTACAATTGGCTGCATCTAATCAAATACCAGAAACTACCGACAAAGAAAATTATGAGAAAAAATTTAACGACTCTCTTGAAGTTGGTAATCGTTTTGAAGCCGTTCAATATTTGGCTGCTGTTTATAGAAATTTTATGGGCTTAGAAAACAATGAGGATATTTCTTCCGTGTGTCTAGATAATAAGAACACACGGAAGAATGAATTCATAGAGTGGTTCCGTCCCATCATAATTAAGAAAATTCACAGTGTAGAAACCGAATCATTAGGATGCTCATGTAAAAGGGTTTTGGAATTATCCTGTGTAAAGAGGCTTCATTATTTCAGAGACCGACCATATTTTTATGGACAATTTAAAGTCCTAATTTCAATAGTAGAATCATTGATGGCTTTTAAATTGGACCCAAGAGCAATGTATTCCGTAAATTATGCGTCGATTCAGTTTTTTGACAAAATCCACCCCATTGAAATGAACCAAGAGTTTTCTTGGAAAAACGACCATCAATTCATAGAAAACTACACTTGCACAAATAAACCTTTATGTAATCCAAAATTCTTGGATACTTTCTGGGAAAATCCAAGTTGGAGGAAAAATCACCACACCACCTTGAATGTTGTTAAAAAGAGACGACGCTCATCATTGTCATCAACAATGACAAAAAAAACAAAAGTGGATGGCTAATAACATCAAATTGATCGTAGAAACCCAATACTGATTAAACGACGAAGATTTGGACCTACAAATCATGAAAAAGGCATTGTTCCTGCTAAACTCATAAGAAAGGAAAAGCATTCTACATTTTTTATGACTGTAAACTGTTTCTCGTTGAAATATTATAAAAAAACTGATAGATAATAGATTTAGTACAATATATATTATAACTCGAATTTTTTAAAAATGATTGGTTGCTTTTAATTCTACAAATGGGGTATGTTTCATTGCCAGGACCAAAAGTAATATCGTATAATGATTCATTCATTTTTTAATAAGAATAATTCATTTTTTTCATAAACAAAAGTTGTGTTCATGCATTATATTTTGTCTCAGATCCAATATAATTGTCAAAGAAGAAGGACTACCAATTACGCTGATGTGAATACCAACAAACAGACCACCGAAGATGACGAAATGTAAAAAAGCATCATCATATCCAGTTCGTCAAAAATGTAACCAGAAACTGCGTTATCGTTCTAGTGCCACACCTTTCCTCGCATTCCCAAGTTCTAGTTATAAAAGAAAAATGAGAATTTGGGAAAATGTTCACGAATTCTTCAACATAAATCGTGTCAAAGGCTGGGAAAATATTCCCGAAGGCAATTATATTTTGTCGTTGGTTATTGCCGTTGACATTGATAATTTTTATACAAAAAACAAGAGACTCAAACACTCAAAATATAGGTTTACGGCGACGGCTATACAAAGTAAAAAGAAGTTTAAAGGTGGTGTTTTGAGTTATCATATAGTTGAAGACAACCAATTGGTGGATAAACTTTATTTACATAAAATTCATCAAACTGGTTTAACAGTATTAGATAATCTTAAAAAAAATAATGTAATTCAATTATATTGGAATAAAAGAAAAGATGTATTTGAAAATATCAAAATTATTCCAGTTTGATAATCTTTGTTCATGTTTTGGAATAGATGTTTTTTAAAAAATATTCCAGTTCAATATTCTTTGTATATATATATGTTATTTGTTCAATCAATTACCAAATTTTCCAATAACTAGCTAGGACCTTTTTGCAATTATGTTAAGTGTAAAAGATTTCATTTGATAAATATCAAAGGGGAAATCTTTTAATTCCCCTTATTTGAAGTTGAAGAAATTTTATTTGTTAATTAAGGATTTTGTTTACTTTTGTTTAGTGTAATCTATATTTGTTTGTTCCATTTCATATATATATTTTTAGTGACTTTCATTTTTTTGGGAGAGTCGCTGTATGTCATTTTTTTATTATAACAAACACTTTTTTTTTATTCTCATTTCATATATTTATATTTTGCTTTACTTTTTGTCAAATCTAAACAAGCAGAGAATGGAGGAAACATGATACATATACGTTTCCCACAAAATGTATTTACAGATGTAATTAGTACTTTATCAATGTATCCTTGTTTTGTAATTGGATTGTTGCGACAAATAAAATGTTATTATAAAAGATCAAAACTTTTTTCTTTACTAGGTGCCATAGAATTTGGAATTTCGCAATATTTACCAATAAAATTAGAAGAATTTCTCGTCTACCTACCTACCTACCTACCTACCTACCTAAATTAATATTAATAATAATAATAATAATAATAATAATAATAATAATAATGTTTCTGAAGTTCTTCGGTAATTATATAAAATAAAAAGGAAAAAACAAATCTTCGCCGCCTGTAATAAAACAGAGATTTCAATATAGTTGTTGAGCTGTTTGAGCTCTTCTTTAATGAGGAAATTCTAGCGCACACAGAAAAAAAAAATAAAAATAAAAATGACAGTGTACTAAAACTACTGCTTGACAAAAAAAATATATATATATATATATATATATATTTATTTATTACGAGTTTTCTTTGCGCCAGACAAACACATAGAAAGAAAGAAATAGTTTATTTTGGTATACTGGTATGTTATAACTTAGAAGAATTTCATTTCTCGTCTGTCTATCTATCTACCTACCTACCTACCTACCTACCTACCTAAATTAATATTAATAATAATAATAATAATAATAATAATAATAATAATAATAATAATGTTTCTGAAGTTCTTCGGTAATTATATAAAATAAAAAGGAAAAAACAAATCTTCGCCGCCTGTAATAAAACAGAGATTTCAATATAGTTGTTGAGCTGTTTGAGCTCTTCTTTAATGAGGAAATTCTAGCGTACACAGAAAAAAAAAATAAAAATAAAAATGATAGTGTACTAAAACTACTGCTTGACAAAAAAAATATATATATATATATATATATATATTTATTTATTACGAGTTTTCTTTGCGCCAGACAAACACATAGAAAGAAAGAAATAGTTTATTTTGGTATACTGGTATGTTATAACTTAGAAGAATTTCATTTCTCGTCTGTCTATCTATCTACCTACCTACCTACCTACCTACCTACCTAAATTAATATTAATAATAATAATAATAATAATAATAATAATAATAATAATAATGTTTCTGAAGTTCTTCGGTAATTATATAAAATAAAAAGGAAAAAACAAATCTTCGCCGCCTGTAATAAAACAGAGATTTCAATATAGTTGTTGAGCTGTTTGAGCTCTTCTTTAATGAGGAAATTCTAGCGTACACAGAAAAAAAAATAAAAATAAAAATGACAGTGTACTAAAACTACTGCTTGACAAAAAAAATATATATATATATATATATATATATATATATATTTATTTATTACGAGTTTTCTTTGCGCCAGACAAACACATAGAAAGAAAGAAATAGTTTATTTTGGTATACTACCTACCTACCTACCTAAATTAATATTAATATTAATAATACTAATAATAATAATAATAATAATAATAATAATGTTTCTGAAG
>NC_090733.1:81182074-81184574 GCF_036898095.1 Palaemon carinicauda | reverse complement strand
ACTTTAGATAATATGAGTTATGGATATTGGACGGTAATCACTGGGACTTGAGCAACAAGAAACACATTTATATAGAGGAGTAACGTTAGCAATTCTCCAACAAGTGCTAAAAGCTCCTCTTCTTGCTAACTTGCGCAAAAGAACAGATAACTTTGGAGCTAAGAAATCTGCTGTCTTTATAAAAAAACAAAGGAAAATTGCCATTTGGGTCTCCACCTCCGTAAGCATCAAGGTCCATCAACAGAACTTTAATCTCACGAGATCGAAAAGCTAAAATAGTTAATTTAGCCTCAGGGAATAAGGAAAGGAAGTTCAAGTTTTTCTTTACTCTGTTTACTGTCAAAAACATCAGCCAACAGGGATGCCTTTTCCTTTGGACAGTGAGTGACTGAGCCATCTGGTTTATGTAAAGGAGGAACTGTTGCATCTCCAAATAAGCACGTCTACAATCATCATTGAACTACGGCTTGTCCTTCACTCGGTACCTTAGCACACGAGAAGGGATACGCCTATCAATTATTTTGACTAGATTTTCATTCATATATATATGTATATATATATATATATATATATATATATATATATATATATATATATATATATATATATATATATATATATATATTTTACATATACATATACATATATATATATATATATATATATATATATATATATATATATATATATATATATATATATATATATATATATATATATATATATATATATATTCATATATGTGTAGAAATCTCGAAAGCTGACACGTGATGAATATAAAATGTATTATAGCCACGAAAGGAAAAATGAAAAGGACTTGATTGGAGTTAGTACTTTCATCCACTCAGGACATTATCAAACTCAGCAATGGGAATACATATACAAAGACATCGTATTTATACTGGAGCAGGGGATCCAACAGCTGTCAGTTTCTTAATAATTCCGGAGAAGTCAGATTTTAGATAAAAGGATAATACTGGATTAACGGAAAACAGACCTGGGCTTAGATTCAAATTTCTACCTTGAGTACAGGAGAATAAAAAGGATTCAACAATATTCCTTTGGAAATAGTCTTTTACATGGATTACTTTTTCCGTCTTTGACCAACCAATTCTGTGACTTGAACCTAACCCGTGGGAGGCTAAGGCATTATTAAGAGAACCCCTGGAGACGGTCTCCTGATGCTGTTTTAATCTGACGGGTATACTTTTTGATGTTTGGCCAACATAAAATAGGTTACACTCTGAACAAGGAATGCTATATATTACACTATCATCATTTCTAGAACTATTCTTAATTAACATGTTTTTTAATGTACAATTATATTTAAACACTACAGCAATGTCTAGTTTTTTCAAAAGGGGTATAACATCTAAAAAACAAACATGAAATGGCAAACAAAGCATATTATTAATTGTTTCCTTTCTCTCTAATTGGACACTATAAAATGTTTTCTTAGCCTTATTCATACATTTTCCTAAGAAATATTTGGGATAACAAAGATCTGTTGCAATTTTTTCTATTTTAGTGAACTCCTCCTCAATGTAATCTGGGCTACAAATTCTCAATGCCATAAGGTACATGGAGGAAAAAACTGAATGCTTTATATTTTTAGTGTGACCGGAGTAAAAATGTACTTATGAAAAATTATTTGTAGGCTTTCTATATATGGAAAACTTAAATTTATCTGTTTCTCTAACTATTAAAACGTCTAAAAATGGGATACGGTTATTTTCTTCATTTTCTATAGTAAATTTTATTGATGGTACTAATGAATTAATGATTGAAACAAAACCCTCAGGATTAAAATTTTCTTCTAAAATACCTAGTACATCAACATATCGATACCACACAATTTGGGAAGACCATACTGAAGGAATTAATCTAGATTCAAAAAATTCCATATATATGTTGGATAAAAGTGGGGACAAAGGATTACCCATAGCCATACCAAAAACTTGTTCATAGAAATCTCCATTAAAACAAAATTTACACTTTTTAATGCACAAACAAATGAGCTCAATAATAGTATGGGTTGATAAAGGTAAATCATGAGCATCTAAAATACCCGACAGGAAATCCAATAAGTCATCAACCGGCACTTTGGTAAACAATGAAGTTACATCAAAACTTACTAATCTATGTCTAGACGTAAGGTTAACTTTTTGTAATTTTTCGCAATGATCAACAGAATTTTTTATATGAGAGGTTGAAATAGATCCTAAGATCGGGGAAAGTAATTTGACTAAATATTTGGATAATTTGTAGTTAATAGAACCTGTAGCACTGATAATTGGTCTGATTGGATATCCTGTTTTATGGGTTTTAATTAAACCATATAAATAAGGCAAAGACGGACCAGTAGAGATGAAGGCATTAATTAAGGATTTTTCTTGTTTTAAGATAGATTTTAAGTTTTTATTAAAATCTTTGATGACATCGTCTAAGGGAGTAACTCTTAATTTTATGTAAGTGGACACATCAGATAAAAGTACATACA
>NC_090733.1:81148075-81155575 GCF_036898095.1 Palaemon carinicauda | reverse complement strand
TTTGGTAGCTTCCTTGGGTATATTGACTACTAGGATATTCCCAGAGAATTAAACCGCAGGTTATCACAGAATTCTTACTTCTGGAGCGAGTATCCTAAAGGTTTCCCTTTAAGACATCGTATATCAACAGGGGACGCATGTATTAACACGCCACATAGCTATCTGCACCCCATATAGAGTTAACATTTTGATATGGAGGGGCGGAGAATAACTCGGGAGTCGTTCCACAGCTACACTCGTCCGTGGCTACTTTTGGTACTCGAAACGTAAACAAACGGGCGCCATTGCTATATGACGTCACGTCCATCCTCATCCTTCTTTTAGTAGCTTACCTTGCTAAGACGGATTTCCCCTTGTGCTTTTTTATCGGCTTGCATCTTCGTAATGTCGCTACCTTCAGCCTCGCCTTCTTCTGGAAAGTTGAGTACCAGGTCCCAGTATTGTTTAAATAAGCTCTGACCGTAAAGTAACTTATACTTTTCGAGATATTTCATGTTTTCTGGCGGAGCTGTGCTGCTACCGGACACGCCATTTTATGGCGTCGCTGTTCGCTTGCATGCCTTATTTAGCTAGCCTAAACAGCTTATTCTGACCTATTAACTAATTGATACTGTTAGTTATTTAGTCTTCATAGCTAGGAACTTCATATATCGTGTTTTGACGCTCTTTTATTCAGTCATCGCCTGACCCCATACTAGATTGCTAGCTTAGCCCCTAGGCCAGATTGCCTAGCACCAGTGTTCATGCATGATATATTCCAGTGATCCTAGGTTAAGTTATGAAGATAGTGGCATTATTTATTATACTGTTTACTGTGAAGCAAGTGTTTTTCGCCTTCAGGGACCATATAGGGGATCGGTTTGATAGTGTGCCTTTCTAACCTAACCTAAATGTAGGACCCCTATATGCTCCCTTCACCCCCTGCCTTCGGGCATTCCCTCTGTGTGGCCTTGCTCCCCCTGCTATGTAGGGGGATCAAGTCCGTATCAGAGTATTTATGGCTTCTCTGTCCTCCCTAAGGGAATGATCCCCCCTTAGGGTTGCGTCCGAGAAAGAGGAACGGCCTGTCCTTCCTCAGTTGCTTTGGTTAGGTTACTTAACCTTCCATGCAACTTGCGATGTGTCTTTCAGCCTACCTAGCTTGGGGTTTAACATCCCTTATCTAGGTTAGGCCTCGGGGGGGGGGGGTCTAGTTCTGTGCTGCTTTAGTTTGAGACGGTACCCATGCACCGTTCTCACTCAGGTTACCTACCCTAGGCTAGGGAGCGTCCTCCCTTCCTTGGTGGCCGCTTTTGTACAGAGCCTCCCCTATGGAAGACCCCTCTTCTTCTCCCTCCCCACCTATCCCTTGGTATGGTCTGGCCTTTACATAGGCTAGCCTATACATATCTGTCCCTAGTCCTACAACTCCTCCTTCGGGTGGAGCGATAGGGCTATCTTGAACTCCTGTCGAGCAGGCCGCTCTGGTACATATACCCTTCATAGTGTCCTATGGGGTTAGCCACTGGAAGCGATTTGTCCGCACGGGTTCCCCCTCTCTTGAGTGTACCCTAACCCTCCCTTGGGTTACTCTGGCACCCGGCCGACTGCCGGCCCCCTGCCATTGGGTGATAGGACCCACTCCTATCATGGGTACACTCACTCAGGTGGGATGCCAGAGGGGTACGTGATCTTACCCCTCCAATCCCTCCTTCTGTCTCTCTACCTATCCTGGTGCCGGTCCCTTGCCGCCTCTACTGCCGGCGATACCGCCCTTCTCTTGGTGACACATTCCTGAGCTACCCTCCCTCCTTTAAGTCGACAGCCTTCCGCGTGCCGGAGGGCTGCCGCCTTCCGTCGGCGTATAGCCGATGGCCTACCCTTACACTGCCTAGTTTCGGTTGATCGTCCTTCGGGCCGGCCTCCGGCGTGCCGGCAGTGATTGCCGGCGGTCTGGGTATACCATACCATTCTGCCTTATCTTATGAACTGGTCACCAAGCCGGCAGCCGCAGAGCCTCCGCCTCCTTCCGGCGTGCTGCCGCTGTGCCGGCGGCCGCCAAGCTGGCATTATACCTGAATTCTCTATGTGTCTTCCTTAATGCCATAAACCCTGCTGGAGCGGCCTCCGGCGTGCCGCCGGTCTGCCGGGGCCCTCCTGAAGCACCAAGGGACTTGCACCCCTTCTACCAGCTATCGACTACATGCTGATAGCCCTACACTGCATCCAGATAGCTTGGCTACTCCGATGGATAGGTATTGTCTTACCGTTCTATTAACGGACGTGCTGTCTTCTTGCATATCACAATTTTCCAGCATACTTTGTATGTCTTAGCGCAGCTGGTTGCCAGAACCCGATCTCATATGGGGTCTTCTGCTACCCCCCCTTTTTACTATAAAGGTCTGAGTGGTCTCAGTCCTTGATATACATCGCAGGCAATCTCTGCTAAAATTATCTTCTGCCTTCTTTGGCGGTCCATGAAGATTTCCGCTTTTGTGTCCTCGGTCACAAACGAAATTGCCTACTGAAAAGGTTACGGTAACCAGCTGGGCGGGATGCACAAGTATGTGTCTATCTACTTCCTTTCCCGCTCCTCTCTTTAACATTACAATATTATAAATTAATTAATGTTAAGTAAAAGTTTAACTACTTAAAATTTAACTTTAGGGTAATGTAAGTCACTCTTATGACTTCCGTATACTCATGTTCTCTTCTTTTACAGGAGGAGTACATCAAATGTGACCACAACTTCTGTGGAGTGAAGCGCCCGCACTTCTACGGGCACACGGCGTGTCGGACCCACGCCCACTGCAACAATAAGAAAGGCGAACTGAAATTCTGGGACCCGCAGCACTGTACAGTCTGCAAGAGTCGTCTGGTCGAAGCGTTCGACGATCCTCCTTCAGCGGAGGTAAGGGACACTGCTCGAGAGAAGCTACGCAAGTGGGTGCGTGGCTTCCAGAAGAACGCCACCGAAGATTTGAGGGCCTTGCTATTCCCGAAGGCATCACCAGGCTCAGTGGTCCCTAAAGATCAGATTCCCACCGTCCAGATAGTGGTGGAACCGGATGTGGTCATGGCTCAGTCCATGCATGAGTGCCATTTAGACTCCGACAACGTGGAACGTATGTCGGAAGTGTCGGAGAACACGTAGAGGAACCTCATGGGCGATGAACTTGACTATGAGGAATATCAGGTGGAATACCCTGAGTCGGAGCATGAGGTCGCTCCAACTTCCACCCCTACACCAACTCCTACACTGACGGATGTATCACTCCCTTCTACATCCGCTACCCCGGATCCTACCCCATCCAACACTCAGGAGATCTTCAAGATACTTGAAGCTCTCATGGCTAAGAAACTTCGCGAGACGCATGAGTTCTTCAGGTCCAGCCTCGGAAGTTCGAAGCAACCGAAAAGGATTTCGGTTAAGGACCTCCCTGCATGCTCGGATACTAACCCATGGAGGTATGCCGAGCACATGCCGATCACCACGGGCAAGATCTTTATTAGCGAAAAGGTCGGCTCGATCGCGCTGGAAGAAGTGGAAGTCTTCCCAAACTTTGAGGCTTACCCGGACTGTTACGTCCGACTTAGGTCCGAACCTGCCTCTAAAGAAGAGACCGAACCAAAGGAGGTTATCGTGTTCGATCTCCCGAAGGCCCAGGCTATGTTAGCCAACACGGTGAAAAGTAGGGGCTTCACCTGCTCTAAACTACTGGCGCTTAGCAAAAAGCACCCGACCTACGTCGCACCAGACGATGCGACCTTCCCCTTTCTAGAAAAGGCCTTCACTACGGTGCATAAGGCAGTGGAAGAAGGGAAACCTTGCCCTACACTGGAGGAGTGCAGACCCTTCTCCCTGACAACTACCCCTGATGTTAGACACTGGAAAGACGTCCAGTCAACACTCGTAGTGGGGAAACTAGAGCCTGATGTCGCTGGTCGTCAGTTTAACGAGGACCTCCCGAAACTTAACGATCATCTCCTTCGTCGGGAACATGATACGAAGGAAAGGCTCGCCGCATCTATGTCCCTCCAAGTACAGCTCGAAGTCATGGCCGGTGACACTAGGGTCCCTGACTACTACATGGTCCTTGCCAAGACACACATGGCAACAGTAGTAAAGGATCTGTACAGCTTCACGAAGGCTCGTAGATCCTGTCGTGAATTCGTGTTCTCAAGTGCTACAGTGAGACACGAACCCCGGAGGCTGATTTCCTCCAACATCTGGGGTAAACACCTCTTTCCCTCCTCCCTAGTGAAAGAGATCACCGACAAGGCCGCCATGGAGAACAGGAACCTTCTCCATAAATGGGGCATGTCGAAGAAAAGGAAATCCTCTCAGGACGACGGCCCTCAACCTAAGAGGAAACCCACAAAGCCAAAACCCCAGCAACGTCAACAGAGACGGCAGTTTCCGGGATCCGCTACTCCCCAAGTGGCAGCTCAGCCACAACAGACCTTTCAATTGGTCACCCAACCGGTCTTGTCACAGTCGCCGGTCTTCACCCCTGCATTTGAGCAGCAGTCAACTACCTTTCGTCCAAAGGTAGAGGCTCAAACAGAGGTGCAGGCAGAGATGCATCTCGCCGTCCCTCCAGAGGCAGAGGAGGAAAGGGAGCTAGCGGCCGAGGTAGTAAACCCTCGGGAAGCCAGAAGCAATGAAGTGCTTCCGGTGGGAACAAGACTCCGCCAATTCCAGGATCGTTGGACCTTCGATCCCTGGGCACACAGCATCGTCAAGAAGGGTCTAGGCTGGAGCTGGACTCAACCACCCCCAACCTTCCAGCAATTCTTCCAACAGTCAACCCCCCTCCTGGAAGAATATGTCCTAGAACTCTTGAACAAGAAGGTGATAAGGAGGGTAAAGTCAACCAGGTTCCAAGGGAGACTGTTTTGCGTCCCCAAGAAGGACTCCGACAAACTCAGAGTCATTCTAGAGTCTAGAATAGTCTAGAATCTAGACTTATCCCCCCTCAACAAGTTCATAGCGAACAACAAGTTCAAGATGCTGACTCTTCAACAGATACGGACCCTTCTGCCTCAAGGTTCCTACACGGTCTCGATAGACCTGGCGGATGCCTACTGGCACGTTCCAATGAACCACCACGCTTCCTCCTACCTAGGATTTCGACTCCAAAGGAAAAGCTACGCTTTCAGGGCCATGCCCTTCGGGCTCAACGTGGCCCCACGGATCTTCACAAAGCTGGCAGACGCCATCGTTCAAGAGCTCCGCCTCCGCGGCGTCCAGGTGATGGCCTACCTCGACGACTGGCTGGTTTGGGCGACATCGCCCGAAGATTGTCTAAGATCCTGCAACAAGGTCACCCAGTTTCTAGAACACCTGGGATTCAAGATAAACACCAAGAAATCTCGCCTCTCTCCAGCTCAGAAGTTCCAATGGTTAGGAATCCAGTGGATTCTTCAGTCACACCGCCTTTCCATTCCCCAGAAGAAAAGGAAAGAAATAGCGGGGTCTGTCAAAAAACTGCTGAAATCCAAGCGGATCTCAAGTCGTCAGCAGCAACAAGTTCTAGGCTCTCTACAGTTCGCCTCAGTGACAAACCCAGTGCTGCGTGCACAGCTAAAGGATGCCGCGGAAGTCTGGAGACGTTCTGCATCCATCGCTCGAAGAGACCTCAAGAGACGGCTCCCAAACAGACTTCGGTTACTCTTAAAGCCATGGTCGGAAGCAAAGGCCCAGAAAAGGTCCATCCCTCTTCAACATCCACCTCCATCACTCAACATCCACATGGACGCTTCGCTGGTGGGTTGGGGAGGTCACTCCCACCAACAACAGGCTCAAGGAACATGGTCTCCCCTATTCAAGACGTTTCACATCAACATCTTGGAGGCCATGGCGGTCCTTCTCACCCTGAAGAAACTCTCTCCGCCTCCCTCGATCCACATTCGTCTGACCCTGGATAACTCGGTGGTAGTCCGATGTCTCAATCATCAGGGCTCGAGATCGCCCCAGATAAATCAGGTGCTTCTCCCAATCTTCTGCCTGGCAGAGAAGAAGAAATGGCACCTGTCTGCAGTTCACCTACAAGGATTCCGCAACGTGACGGCGGACGCTCTATCTCGGACAAGCCCGATAGAGTCGGAATGGTCTCTAGACGCAAGATCGTTCTCCTTCATCTCTCACCAAGTCCCGGAACTTCAGATCGATCTCTTCGCAACGAGCGACAACAATCAATTTCCTCGTTATGTGGCCCCGTACGAGGACCCCAAGGCAGAAGCCGTGGACGCCATGTCACTGGATTGGAACAGATGGTCCAGGATCTACCTGTTCCCTCCCACCAACCTTCTGCTGAAAGTCCTCTCCAAGCTGAGAACCTTCAAAGGGACAGCGGCCCTAGTGGCTCCCAAGTAGCCCCGGAGCAATTGGTACCCCCTGGTCCTGGAGCTGCAGCCCACGCTGATCCCTTTCCTGGGCCCAGTTCTCTCCCAGCAAGTACAGAAGTCGACTGTCTTTGCTTCATCATTGAAAGTCAGGGACCTTCATCTCATGATTTTCTCTCCCTAGCCACGAAGAAAAGGTTTGGGATCTCGAAGAAAAGTCTAGAATTCCTCGAGGAATACAAGACCGAATCCACACGACGGCAATACGAATCATCCTGGAGAAAGTGGGTCTCATTCGTCAAGGCAAAAAATCCTACGGAAATCACCATCGATTTTTGCATGTCCTTCTTCATTCACCTTCATGGACAGGGCTTAGCAGCCAACAAGATTTTTACCTGCAAATCGGCCTTGACTAGACCACTACTGTACGCCTTCCAGATTGATCTGTCCAGCGACATCTTCAATAAACTGCCGAAGGCATGCGCTTGTCTACGCCCAGCACCTCCGCCAAAACCTATCTCCTGGTCCCTGGACAAGGTGCTCCATTTTGCCTCCAACTTGGACAACGATTCGTGCCCTCTCAAGGATCTGACTCAAAAAGTTATATTTCTTTTTGCTCTTGCCTCAGGAGCCCGAGTCAGCAAAATAGTGGCATTATCAAGAGACGAGGGTCACATCCTGTTTACAGACTCAGGAGACCTTACCCTCTTCCCTGACCCGACGTTTCTCGCGAAAAAATGAACTACCCACCAAGAGATGGGGCCCTTGGAGAATCTGCCCCCCGAAAGAAGATGCCTCTCTATGTCCGGTAGAGAGCCTCAAGGTCTATCTTCGGAGAACTTCTGACTTTGGTGGAGGCCAACTCTTCAAAGGAGAAACATCGGGTAGCGACCTGTCACTGAAATAACTAAGAGCGAAAATCACCTACTTCAATCGCAAAGCGGATCCTGACAGTACACCCGCAGGTCACGATCCTAGAAAAGTTGCGTCGTCTCTGAATTTTTTCCAGAGCATGGATTTCGAAGCCTCAAGAGCTTCACAGGATGGAAATCTTCGCGTGTTTTCGTCAAGCACTACACGAAGCAAGTGCATGAAGTCAAACATTTCGTGGTAGCCACAGGTAGTGTTATGAAACCTGCAGTTAACTCTGCATAGAACAGCGAGTTACTTGGG